>NW_005871112.1:1709512-1732716 GCF_000147115.1 Myotis lucifugus | reverse complement strand
CGCCCAGTACAAAAGGGGATCTCGTGCCAGAATTTTCGGGATCGCGGGACTTCTCATTTGCCATACAGATGGGGTGGGGGAGGAGGAGAAGAAGTGCCCCCGAGAAGGAGAGGAGGGGGAGGCGGAGGAGGGTCCGGGCGCACCACGCGAAAACAGTGCAGCAGTGGATGTCGATACAAATACAGCAGCTCCAGCCGGTCTTCCTGGCTCCGGGCAGGGCGCGCTGATGGGGCCCCCCAATTTCTCCCCCCAGTAGGCTGGGTTTTGTGGAAGGGGGGCACTGTCAGCGCCCCCAACACCTGCCCCGCGGGTCTTCCTCTCCGGCTGCGGGTCGGAGGAGGTAGGATGTGGCTTGATCAAGGTTGGGGTCCCCGGGCCTCAGAGGAAATCCTCCGGACTAGCCGAGGCGCCGCGTCTCACAGTCCCCGGGGCCATGCCGGCTCCGCTCGCTCCCAGCCCCTCCGGGCGCGCCGGCCGCCTGGGGATCTCGGAGATCGCGGAGCGGGGAAGGCGGCGCCGCCTCGGCGCGGCTGGCCCGGCCCCGGCCGCGTCCCCACCTGGCTCCTCGGGGTGTCCGCCGGGCCCTGGCAACTAACTTCGCCCAAGTTTCGTGCGCCGGCGCGCGGGCCTCGCAGGGTGCGCCCGCGGGTGCGCCGAGCCGGGGGCCCCTCTTTCCGGGGTTCTCGGGCCAGAACCCGGCAGGCGCGGAGGCGAAGGTGCCGGAGGAGGGGATTGAAGGAAACCGCGCCGTCACCTCAGTTCGTAGATCCGCGCCGGGGCTGTTCCCGCGTCCCCGGCTTGCCGCGGGCCCCGTGGGCCCCTTTCCGACGCCGGCCGCCGCTCCGCCGCCGCTCCGACGCGGCAGGAGCCCGGGGCACCGGCTCAGGTGAGTGTCGCCACCTGCGTGTGCGCGCGCCCGGAGCCGGCGCTGGAAGTGCATGTCCAGCCGCGGCCGAGTGTGTGTATATCTGGGGGCATGTGGAGGAGGTGGAGCCCAGGACTCCATGAGGGAGGAGGGACCAGAGGAGCCTCCTCCCGCTCCCACACCCCCAGGACCTCGAATTCAACAGGATCCCTTTTACCTCTCCCTCCTCCTCCCTCCTCCTTACTCCTCCTCCCACCGCTTTTCACTTGGGAGCAAGTGGAGAGCCGGGATGCGCCGCGGAGTCTGCGCGCTGTTTGGCGTGGGCAACCCCCGGAGTCATCCCTGCTACCCTGGCCAGCCGGAGCAGCACTGGTCGAGGCTCTGGGATCCTCTGCCCAGAGAAAGGAGGAGCGCACCAGGGAGAGTCTCGCGGATGCACCCTAGAAAATTTTGGAGACTTTTCCTAGCAAGAATGTGCTCATTTTCCTTGGATGTTGAGATGTTACTTGGAACAGAGGCTTCCCGCATTTTCTTGCACCGGTGACGCACGCAGTCAGAGGTAGTAATGTGAAAAATAACCGAGGAGGGACTGAGCATGCTCTTGGCAACCTTTTAGGCATCCTTGGCTGACTGTTCAACTTTTTAAAAAATTCTGGGTGTTTTGTTTTGTTTCTATTCGGTCGTCAGAGCCATCTATATGCTGATCTCTTTAAGGTACAGTTAGCTTACAGTATCTCACTTAAATGCAGAGTGTGGGTGAAGGTGTTCAAAATAAAAGAGAAATATAGAATGTTTCTCTATAAAAGAAAAAAGTGAAACATGCCAATCACGACATTCTGGAATATTTCTATGTTGTTAAACACACTTTTCTTAAGAGCAGTTTTTTTTTCTTTATAGTTGACATGATGCAAAAATCCAGCATGATTTTGTTTGCATATTTTTCTCACTTCTTGGTACACTGCAGCATACTTATAACATGATCAGTGTGGGAGTTTCATTCATAAGTTGTCCTGTCCTTCAGGGAGAACTTGCTTGCCTTCTTTCTTTGGCTGTTTGGATTTTACCTAGCCCTGTGGTGTGTGCCAGCCAGTAGGAAGTTCTGTAAGTGATTGATTCTTCATGTCTTCCCTGTGATATATGTTCAATTCATACACAAACAAACACAGACCCAGAGCATTGATTGAAGTTATGGACTTAAATAAAAATTAAGAGGTGGGCTTGTTTTATTGCTCATTCTAATAAATAGAACAGAGATTGTTGCTTTAATTTAGAAATGGCAGTGAAATCAGCAGTGAAATGTGTAGGAGTCTGTATTTTTCTTAAGCTATCACATTTACAAATGTTTACTTTGTATCAGTTATACCCTTGTATTGCTACAACAATTGGACTGATTTCTCTAGAACCATATTCCTTTACAGGCTCTCTAAAGACACTCTGTCATTCACAGACTCGGTGGAGCAACATTAAAACACTAGCAGGTGTAATTACACTGACTAGAATAGTAAATATACTGTTTTGTGATGATAAGCTACAAAATTATCTGCTCTGAGCTTTTAACCTACTAACTTGTATAGTAGTTTTGAGACAAAATATGATCCACTGTTATACAAAGACCATATGCATGGGGATGAAAGATATGAAACACTGTTAGTCACTAAACATTGTGAACACAGATGTGTCTAATCATAAAAATTATCTTGACATATACAAAAGGATAAGGATTGAGAAAAGATATTTTATACTGGTTAGTTAAATTATAATATACTCCTTTCAAGTGTAAGTTAAAAAAATATTGCAATGCACTATTACAATGGAAAGAAAGGTTTGTATATGTGATTGAAATGTATGCTTATCTGTGCAATAGTGTATAAAAATAAAACACATATGCGTCCTTGGTAGTTTTGTAAATTGTGCAATATCGACGGTTTAGTGATACTAAATAAACAAAATTTCAAAGTTCTTAAGTCCAAGAATGTTAACCTGTGCAAAACAAAGGTGCTTTTCATACCTAAAAAGAAAATGGCTGTTGGTCTGCTTGTTTGTTCACCAAATAAAATCGCACACATTTCAAAATAGAAGAGATTTGGTTTTTGATTTCAGTTTTTAGGGGACCAATATTCTTGGCCTAAACTCTTGCCAACCAAGGCAAGGTCCTCACAGTAAGCTGTGCATGAAAGGAAGGCAGCGGGCACTGCTCTTATTAACCAACCTCACGCCTCTTGCCTCAGTCTGGTTGAGCTTTCCACAAAGTAAGTTCCGTGCCTTCTCTTTTTTATGTACCAGCATATATTTCCACAGATTTTATGTTTGAATAAACGTAATATTATACTTTTGTTCTTATGCAGTTTTTACCTAAAGGTGAAAAATACCAAGATATGGGAAAGAGAATACCCTGTGTGAGTGAATAGTGAAAGAGAAATAAATTGAAAGAGAACTCTAAGTCTGTTGGGCTTTTTATTGGCACCTCTTGATTGTGAGCTCCCACAGAAAAGTGTACCTTGATCAGTAGAGTCTGCGTGGGTTCTGTATTTTCCTCGTGGCCACAGTAATACACCTGTGCTCACAAATATATCCAATCAGAAACTGACAGACAGAGATACTCTCAGAAACAGTTTGTGAATCTGTGCAAATTCATTTTCTTCCCCCCAACCCCCAAATCCTCCCCAGTAAATGGTCTTTTTTTCAATTCTAAAACTTTCACTAGGAGGCAGCAATGAGGTTGTTGGGGAATAAAAAAATACCTTGGCCATACCAGTCTGACTGGCTTTCTCTTTCTTCCCCTCTTTTATAAAGGCGGGGAGAATATTTTGGTCCCAAAGGAAGACGGGATCAGAGTGAAGGAAATCATTGTCCTCCACCCTCCCTGGCTCCACTTTCTCACTGGATTTTCACCCAGATGGCTCACCATCATATTTTTCTGGAACCGTGGAGGTGGTAAACCACACGGAAGGCACTAGGCAGCAAAGGTGATATCTTCAAAATGCGGAGGCCAAGTCATCACACCTGGAACGCTGAGAGTAGGCAACTATAGTTAGATAACTTTGGGGCTGTGGTCGTAAGCAAATACAATGAAAGAATTCAGAAGCTTTCAGACCTGAATGGAAAGGTAATACAGCCTGTTAGTCCTGTTAAGAAGGAAATGAGCAAACTGTGACAAAAGCCAGCCTTAGGCTGTTGTCTCAGTTCTTGAGTTCTACTCCAGCTCCCTAGTTCTACTCTCATCAGCCACACTCCTATCAGCCAGCCCCCCCCCCCCCAAGGGGAAAACCCCCAACCCCTGGTCCACATAAAGCCAGAGGGAGGGGAAGAGGAGTTGAATCAGACAGTCATGGCAGGAGAGAACAGCTGCACAAGTGGCCTTTTACTGCTGTATTTTCATCTTTATGAGATTTCTGTTCCTTTATTCTCACTGCTCTGGCCATACTTGGAAACTGAGAGCATCCAGATCAATTATAGAGACAACTTTTCTCATTCCTTTTTTGCAGTGATGTCTTCACACAGGCTAACATTTTAAAATATATTTTATTGATTTTTTACAGAGAGGGATAGAGAGTTAGAAACATCGATGAGAGAGAAACATCGATCAGCTGCCTCCTGCACACCCCCTACTGGGGATGTGCCCACAACCAAAGTACATGCCCTTGACTAGAATCGAACCTGGGACCCTTCAGTCTGCAGGCCGATGCTCTATCCACTGAGCCAAACCGGTTAGGGCACAGGCTAATATTTTTTAAAGGAACTTTACTTAGATGACAGAGCAAGAAAAACAAAGTAAAAAACTACTTCTCACTCCCCCTTCCCCCCCACCCCCCCAAAAGACACCTAAGGGAAAAAAGACGATACAGATAATCCAAGACAGACAACTTCACAAAGTACTAATTTCAGATCCCAAGAACGCCATAAAAGCAATGGAGAGATTTATTTCTCCCGGGATGACTGCTTTTTTAAGTGGAAGGAAGCTAGCCTTGAGCAAACACAGAAACGAATGAGGAGGGTTGGACAGTCAACAGTCATCATATCATGTGGCCTGTGTAATGAAAAACCCTCCAATCCATAGTATTTAAATGAGACTGGGTTCTGGTGCAGTAGGGTTACTTGTACATTCATCACCACATACGCTCCTTTTGCTTTTGAGCAAGAACAAATGTGAAAGAGGGAGTACCCCTGCAGTATTCCAGCAGGGTGGTAAATAAGCCATGCTTCTGGCTTTACTGTGTCCCTCTGTCTGGCTGTCCTCCCTTCCAACTTCCAGATTGCCCTGCCCTGTGTGCTCCTGCCACTCAGATTCAGCTTCTCTCAAAGGATGTGTTTGCTTTTGAACTCATTTGCTAAGCAGATTGATTGTTTTAGAGCCAACATTTGAGTTCTTAAGATACCATATCTTTTACATACATTATCTTCTTTAATTTTTAGGAAAACTCTATGAGGTAAGAGTTACCTTATTTGCAATCAGGGAAATGAGCCTTGGAGCAGATGAATAAGGAACTTGCCCAGAGTCACAACCAAAAGTGGAAGAAGTGGGATCTGAACCAAGCTGATGTTCTTCACCGTTTCCACTTGGAGTCCCTGTGGAAGGCTCAACCCCTTCCTGGCTCAGATCCTCAATTCCACCTACTTCCTCAAGCCTTCTGTGACTCACTCCATGCCCCACCCCCTCTCTGAGGGAGTGCCCAATGGCAATCTCTCCAATAATGCGTTCCAAACCCACAACAACAACACCCCAATCACCAGAGATAGTCTCTCAAAGTCCTGTTTTTGCTGCTCCACACCCAGACTGCCCCAGCTCCCGGGGTTGTCGGCATAGATTTGGCCTCAGCTGCAATCCACTATGCCTCATGCTGTGGGCCTCCCACTGCAAACACTGAACAATTGCCAGCCCTGAATGAACCCAGTTCCTACCCTTTCTCTGATAGCCAAGCGCTGCTAAAAGGAAATCTCATAACAATGATATCTAATCTCAGTCTTTGTGTTCCCTCAACCCTAGTTGTCCATCCCACTTCTCCTTCTCTTTCCTTCCCTCCTTCATCGATTTCTTTCTACCTTTCTTTTGTAAACTCCAGTGTACAATGCCTGATTCATGATGCAATCTCACAATTGCTCCATCAATGGTCTATTTATTTATTTAATAATACGACAAGTACCTATGAATCTACCACCCCAAATAAAACCTGCTGAAAAGTGGGAATAGAGGGATCATACCTCAACATAATAAAAGCCTTATATGACAAACCTACAGCCAACATCATACTCAATGGGCAAAAACTAAACTCATTTCCCCTGAGAACAGGAACAAGACAGGGATGCTCACTTTCACCACTCCTGTTTGACATAGTACTGGAAGTGCTAGGCATAGCGATCAGACAAGAAGAAGAAATAAAAGGCATCCAAATTGGAAAAGAAGAAGTAAAACTGTCCTTATTCACAGATGACATGATACTATACATAGAAAAACCCAAAGACTCCATCAAAAAACTACTAGACCTAATAAATGAATTTGGCAATGTAGCAGGATACAAAATTAACACCCAGAAATTATGGCCTTTTTATACATCAATAATGAACTCACAGAAAGAGAAACAAAAAAACACACACAATCGCATTTACCATTGCACCAAAAAAATTAAGATACCTAGGAATAAACTTAACTAAGGAGGTAAAAGACCTGAACTCAAAAAACTACAGGACACTGAAAAAAGAGATAGAGGAAGACATAAACAGATGGAAGAACATACCGTGTTCATGGATTGGTAGAACCAACATCATTAAAATGACCATACTACCCAAAGCAATCTATAGATTCAATGCAATCCCCATTAAAATACCAATGACAGACTTCAAAGATCTAGAACAAACTCTCCAAAAATTCATCTGGAATAAAAAAAGACCCTGAATAGCTGCAACAATCCTGAGAAAGAAGAACAAAGTTGGAGGGATCACAATACCAGATATTAAGCTATATTACCAAGCCACTGTTCTCAAAACTGCCTGGTACTGGCACAAGAACAGACATATAGACCAATGGAACAGAACAGAGAACCCAGAAATTGACCCAAGCCATTATGCTCAATTAATATTTGACAAAGGAGGCAAGAGCATACAATGGAGTCAAGACAGTCTCTTCAATAAATGGTGCTGGGAAATTTGGTCAGATATATGCAAAAAAATGAAATTAGACCACCAACTTACACCATACACAAAAACAAATTCAAAATGGCTAAAGGACTTAAATGTAAGACGGGAAACCATAAAAATCCTATAAGACTCCATAGGCAGCAGAATAGCAGACATATGTCGTAGCAATATCTTTACTGACACAGCTCCTAGGGCAATGGAGACTAAGGAGAAAATAAACAAATGGGACTACATCAAAATAAAAAGCTTCTGCACAGCAAAAGAAACCATCAACAAAACAACAAGAAAGCCTACTGCATGGGAGAACATATTTGCCAATATTTCAGATAAGGTTTAATCTCCAAAATTTACAGAGAACTCATACAACTTAACAAAAGGAAGATAAACAATCCAATTTAAAAAATGGGCAAAGGACCTAAATAGACACTTTTCGAAAGAGGACATACAGAAGACTGAGAAACATATGAAAACATGCTCAAAGTCACTAATCATCTGAGAGATGCAAATCAAAACAACAATGAGTTACCATCTCACATCTGTCAGAATGGTTATTATCAACAAATCAACAAATGACAAGTGCTGGAGAGGATGTGGAGAAAAAGAACCCCTCGTGCACTGCTGGTGGGAATGCAGACTGGTGCAGTCACTGTTGAAGACAGTATGGAGTTTCCTCAAAAAGTTAAAAATGGAACTTCCATTTGACCCAGTAATCCCACTTCTAGGACTATACCCCAAGAAACCAGAAACACCAATCAGAAGGGATATATGCACCCCTGTGTTCTTAGCAGCACAATTTACAATAGCTAAGATTTGGAAACAGCCTATGTGCCCATCAGCAGATGAGTGGATTAAAAAACTGTGGTACATCTACATAATGGAATATTATGCCACTATAAAAAAAAAGGAACTTTTACCATTTGCAACAGCATGGATGGAACTGCAGAGTATTATGCTAAACGAAATAAGCCAGTCGGAGAAAGATAAATATCACATGATCTCACTCATATGTGGGATATAATGAACAACATAATTTGATGAACAAGAATAGATCCAGGGGAGGGGAGGGGGTTAGAGAGCAACCAAAGGACTTGTATGCATGCATATTAGCATAACCAATGGACACAGACACTGGGGCGGTGGGGGCTTGCCCGGGGTGGGAATGGCTTGGAGGGGGGGTCAAGCAGGGAAAAAGGAGACATATGTAAAACTTTAGACAATAAATTAAAAAAAAGAAAAAAAAAACCTGCCGATAAACCTGTATCAAACAAAATGATCTTCTCAGTAAACTAGGTTCTTGCCTTCCTAACCCAATGTAATCATTTCCGTTTCCTTGATTTTTGTATTAGCCATACAGCTTTGTTTATCTATATGTATCCTTTAAAACTACATTTTAATTTTAATTTGTTTTTAACTTATAACAGTTTTATAAGTTAAGACTTTTGTAGAAAATCCTTATTGATGAAGTTTTTCATTTAATTATATTGTTTGGACTCAATATGACTGCATGTCACTGAGTTTATTCATCTTAGCTGTTAGTGAATAGTCAATGGTGTAAATATACCATCATGTATTTGCTTATACTCTCCTGTTTCTGGATTTTAACCATGTGTACTGGCTGCTATAGGCATTCTTGCTCCTGTCTACTGTTGTACACATGCAAGAGATTTTACAGGCAAAATTAAAAATGGGAAACTCACTTAGTGCTGTACCCTTTTCCAAGTGTGTCTCTTTGTGTTTCTGTTTGCATTTGAATTTCCTTCAGGTGTTCAGAGAGTAATTTTTTAATACGCTGTCCCAAGTTTATGATTATTATCCATGGGAGGGTTGGTCTTATAGGAGCTATTTCTGCATTTCTAGAATCCATCTGAAATTGATTTTTGTATATAGTATGACTTTGATTCCTTTCCATATGGATACTCAATTTTCTAGAACGATTAATTGAAAAGACTGCCTTTTTATACTGCTCATTCTTGCTCCCTTTGCCAAACAAAGTAAATTGGTTTCTGAGCTATTTTGCTTCATAGTTTTTAAAATTTGCACTAATATTGCACTATCCTAATTCTGACAGAGCCAATCTTCGCATCTTCTTATTCAAAAGTATCTTGGCTACTCTTGACCTTTGCATTTTTGTATAAATTTTAGAAAAGATTGTCAGCTTCTAAATATTCTCTAGAAATGGAAATTTTTAATTTTTAATTGAGGTATAGTTGACACAACATTATATTAGATCCAGGTGTACAACATAATTTGATATTTCTGTACATTATGAAATAATCACAGTAAGTCTAGTTAACATCTGTCACCACACACAGTTACAAAATTTTTTCTTGTGATGAGAACTTTTAAGATTTACTAAGATAAAAATATTTTTTTAAAAACAATTTAAATGAAGATTGCTATGAATCTCTAGGTTGATTTGGGGGGAATTAACATCTTTACAATTTTAATACTTCTAATACATGAGCCTGGCATTCTTCCATTATATTGATGTTCTTTAGTTTCTCTGAGTAACATCTTATAGTTGTCTGGTAGAATTCTTATTCATCTATTATTCTTACATTTTTAAAACTATTTTTGATACCATTATAAAGAGCATATTTTAAGATGACATCGTTTTTAAAAGAGAATATCTTTTAAATGATTTTTTTGTTTGTTGCTGATATATAAAAATACAATTTATTTTTCTATATTGATTTGGTAAGTGGCAACCTTGTAAAATCCTTTTTAATCCAATTAATTTATTTATAGATTTTTATGTGTGTGTTTTTTTTTGTTTGTTTTGTTTTGTTAATCCTCATCCGAGGATATTTTTTCATTGATTATTAGAGAGAGTAGAAGGGAGGGGGAGAGACAGACAGAGAGAGAAACATATTGATTGGTTGCCTCCTGCACACAGCCCGACCAAGGCTAGGGATTGAGCCTGCAACTGAGGTACGTGCCCTTGACCAGAATTGAACCCAGGACTCTTCAGTCCCAGAGCCAACGCTCTATCCATTGAGCCAAACTGGCTAGGGCTCTAGGTATTTTTTAAAAAATTTTCTACATACAAAATTATGTCATCTGTGACTATTGAGAGGTTTCTTCCTTTCTAATTGTAATATATTACATGTCTTTTTCTTGTCTTACTGGACTGTCTAGACTCTTCAGGTCATTGTTGAACAGAAATTGTAATGGTGGGCATTCTTGTCTTTTTCCTTACCCATGTATGGCATAGTTGGGGAGGGGTCATGGTACTCTTTGCAGAGCTTGGGGCTTCTAATGATCTAGTTCAGCTCTGGTCCCACTGCCCCTCAATGACTCACCTCCCACATTTCCCTGGAATTCTGCTTGGTTATGCTTTTCTTAATATAGACAGTTGATCCACCAAGCCATCCAGGTTTATCTCTAGAACAAGAATCCCACCTGGTTGGGTCCCTGAACTCTGCACACTGGAGGAAAAGCTCCATTAGTACAAATTCCTCTACCCGCCAGTCCTTTGTCAGCCTAGCAGAGGTTTTTTGCCAAATATAGTTGCTCACCCCTTGCCTGGTTATTAGGTTAGACTATTTGCCCTGGCCTGTTTTTATGCCACTGTGCTATTTGCATCTTGCATCAGGATCCCTAGCCTCTTGGTCTGCCCCATGAGGCACTAAGTAACGGGGCCAGTTTTCCTGTTTCTTACCCCACCTACGCGCAGGGTGACTGCTCGGTCCAGGCTCAGTGCTTGATGTGTTGAGGACAGGCTGAGTCCCCTATCACACCACACAGCCCATGCTTAAATGAGTACATTGTTTTACCCAGCAGCATAATGTTCCCTTTCTCTAGAGGCAAGGTAAATAACCTCCCAGCAAGCAAACGCCACAATTCCTTCTAGTTTTTGTGACTTGACTTTAATAAGAGGGCACATGGCAGGAACCCAGAAGCCCTGAAGAGCAGTGGTTGACCTGATAGCAATCGGCCCCTGGTTATTCCAGCTGCCTGAAAAGTTGACTCATGCCCTCAGGGGACTTATCCCCCCCCCCCCCCCTAGTATTTGGAAAGCTGCATTGTATTTTAATGCTTTGTTTGTGCACTAAAGTGTTTCTATACACTAACTTCCTATTTGCCGTGTCCTTTTGTTCATTATCAGCCTCCAATTCCACATTCCAGTCAGTTGTCAGGAGTGGCCAGACTATGATCATAGGCATGCCTGCAGTGCCGCTTTTCAATGCACTTTTAAAACAGTATTTGACATTAATGCATGTGCATTGTCCACTAGCAAATACATTTACTGCTGTCAAACAAAGCCCCATATTTGATAAAAATGTGTCCTTGCTTATTTTCTTGAGGCAAAGGGGGGCATTGTGTCATGGGGCTTGATTTTTCATAAAATTCTGCCTTTACGTTAGGACACATGGGAGTGAGTTAAAAATCTGGCAACAATCTGACAAGAAAATATTATCTTGTCAGATAATAATAATTCATTAATAATAATTTGGAGTTGCTTCTCTTATAAACATACCTCCAAACCACTCCTTGCTTTATGCTTCTTCATACCTTGCAGCACCACCACCTCTTGGTTACAACTATTAACTGCTTGTTTCCTTACTTAATTCTAAACGTCCTACAGACAGAGACCATATCATATTGATCTTTATAGCTCAGCACCTAGCCTGGCATTCAACAAACTGTGAAATGAATGAATCAGCCATATGCTCCAAATCTGTGTGTGCACAGCCAAGGAGAGGTGGAGGATTTAACTGCATGCTTCAGATACAGGATTATTAAGCTGCTCTTAATTACTTATTTATTTAATTATTCCTAATGAAGTCTAGAGTGGTGTTGGAAATGAGATGACTTAAATAATGTTTCTGATCCCCCTAGTAAAACTCCCACATTCTTACCTTCTATCATCAGGCTATTTCAAGTATAGTCTACTCCCTCCTGCCCCTGAATAAAGATTTTGTTCTGAACCTCTGTTATAGACTGAATTGACTTGTGCCCCCCGCCCCCGACCCCCCTCATTCATATATTGAATACGGAACCCTCAGTGTGACTTTATTTGGATACTAGAGGCCCAGTGTACAAAATTTGTGCACTGGGGGGCGAGGGGGAGGGGGTGTCCCTCAGCCCAGCCTGCACCCTCTCCAATCTGGGACCACTCAGGGGATGTCCGACTGATGGTTTAGGCTCAATCCTGGGGATCAGGCCTAAACCGGCAGTCGGACATCCCTCTCACAATCTGGGATTGCTGGCTCCTAACCACTCGCCTGCCTGCCTGATTGCCCCTAACCACCTCCCTGCTGGCCTGATTGACGCCTAACTGCTCCCCTGCCAGCTTGATTGCCCCCAACTGCTCTCCCCTGCAGGCCTGGTTGCCCCCAACTGCCCTCCCCTGCTGGCCTGATCACCCACAACTGCCCTCCCCTGCCAGCCATCTTGTGGCAGCCATCTCGTGGCAGCCATTTTGTGAAGACGTGGGGGCGGCCATCTTGTGATGACGTGGGGGCGTGAGGGCCACCTAGGCTTTTATTAGTATAGATGGGGCCTCTAAAGAGGTGATTAAGGTTAAATAAGATCATAAGGATGGGGTCCTGATTTTATAGGGTTAATGTCCTTGTAAGAAGAGATACCAGAGAGCTCGCTCACACTTTGTGCATGCACTCAGAGGCCAGGTGAGGACAAAACCATGGTGTGCAAGCCAGGAAGAGAGAACTCTGGTGGGACCTTGATCTTTCCAGCCTCCAGAACTATGAGAAAAATAAATTTCTGTTGTTTAAGCCACTCAGTATCAGTTATTTTGTTATGGCAACTCGAGCTGACCCAGTTTCTGTATACATACCTTTATAATATTTGATATTTTACAACAACAATTTTTTGGTATTATTTTTATTACAGAAAAGCCAATAAAAATAATCCACTGATAATTTTTCTCCACATAACCCCAGAAATAAAAGTTTTCATTCTGAAGTAATCTGCTTTATTATCCCCAGAGTATGCAGGTTTCATGTACAAGTACAAAATGAATGGTGAGAACTGGTATGTTTTTTAATCTTTTTTTCTTAGACATGCAGAATGGGGATTCTGAGCTGGGACTGAGGAAGTATATCTGGGAGTCTGAGGAGGCAGTCTTTGAGGCAGGGCAATACTGGGTGACTCTACAATGCTTAGGGTGATGAACAGAGAGTCAAGATTTGTTTGCATTGGGGGTGGCAGGGGGAGTAAAGAAGCTACTATAAGCATTCACACTGCACTACTTTTAAGGAATTATTGGGATCAAGTCTACATGGATTTGGGATGACAAACTGAGGGTTTTAGGAACCTTTTATTTTGTGCTACCATAGACATGGAATTAGCTGTTTCCAGCAACTTGTGCTCAATGGCTACAGACCTTATGGTAGATTAAAGACTGAGCCAAATTTTTTGTTACTCGTTCACGGGGAGAAGAGGTCTAATAACTCACCTTATGAACCTGGGCTTGCCTTAGTAATTTGCTTGACCAATAGGACACAGCAAGTGTCATTCTGGAACTCCTGTGTCTAGGTTTTAATAAACCTTGCAGCTTCCACCTGGGTCTTTTGGTCTCTGGAGCTCTGAGCTGCCATATGAAAATTTCAACTACTCTGAGACTACCTGTTAGAGATATGCTTTGATAAACAGTACCAGTTGGTTCAGGCCTTTTGGCCATTCCCATCAAGATGCCAGACACAAGAGTAACACTGTCTGGATCCTCCAGAGCAGCTCTTCCACAGGCAGAATACCCCCATATGACCTTTGTCATGCCATGTGAGACAGAAGAGTCGTCCAGCTGAGCCCAGCCCAAACACTTGACCTACAAAATTGGGAGATATTAAAAAAACGCTGTATCAAGCCACTAAGTTTTGAAATAACTCATTCTACAGCAATAGATAACTGGAACAACCTTCATCTGGATATGAAAGTTCAGTTATAATAATTACTAAGCAAACCAACCTACTACTTTACAAGTTGATTCTATTGAAGTTCCTTAGTTCCCTTCAACCTGAAGAAGTCAGATTTAAAGTAAAGGAGAAAACCACACAGGTTGTAAAGCCTGCAGGGGAGACTTTCTTGTGGTGCAAATGGGATGGCTCAACAGCTGAAGAAACTTTGTAATTGACAGCCTCCTCCCTGTATGAAATTACTGTACAGACACTTTTGGAGGGAGGGGGAGAGAGAAGATAGCTGGGACCACTATGTTGGTCCTTTTCTGGTTCCCAGTAATAAACCTTAAATTTCAATCCTGATTTTAAAAAAATAGCCCTTTTTACAGTCACTGCCTAAATAAATTTGTTTTTAATTCTAAATTTTCCGGGAGTAGCCAGTCAGATATAAACCTTTTGTTTCTACAAAGGAGAGAGACAAACTTTCTATGATCACATGTCATTTTTCACCTGCATAATTATAGCTTAAAAGAAATTCTTTTTTTTTTTTAATATTTTTTAAATTAAATCTTTATTGTTCTGATTACATTTGTTCCTCTTTTTTTCCCATAACTCCCCTTCTCCCAGTTCCCGCCCCACCCTCCGCCCTCACTCCCCACCCACTGTCCTCATCCATAGGTGCACGATTTTTGTCCATTCTCTTCCCGCATCTCCCATTCCCCTTCCCCCCCCCCCCAAGAATAGTCAGTCCATTCCCCTTCTATGTCCCTGATTCATTGTAATCACCAGTTCATTCTGTACATCAGATTATTTATTCACTTGATTCTTAGATTCACTTGTTGATAGATGCATGTTTGTTGTTCACAATTTGTATCTTTACCTTTTTCTTCTTCCTCTTCTTAATGGAAACCTTTCAGCATTTCGTATAATACTGGTTTAGTGGTGATGAACTCCTTTAGCTTTTCCTTATCTGTGAAGCTCTTTATCTGACCTTCAATTCTGAATGATAGCTTTGCTGGATAAAGTAATCTTGGTTGTAGGTTCTTGGTATTCATCACTTTGAATATTTCTTGCCATTCCCTTCTGGCCTGCAAAGTTTCTGTTGAGAAATCAGCTGACAGTCGTATGGGTATTCCCTTGTAGGTAATTGAGTCTCTTTCTCTTGCTGCTTTTAAGATTCTCTCTTTGTCTTTTGCTCTTGGCATTTTAATGATGATGTGTCTTGGTGTGGTCCTCTTTGGATTCCTTTTGTTTGGGGTTCTCTTCGCTTCTTGGACCTGTAAGTCCATTTCTTTCACCAGGTGGGGGAAGTTTTCTGCCATTATTTCTTCAAATAGGTTTTCAATATCTTGCTGTCTCTCATCTTCTGGCACCCCTATTATTCTGATATTAGTGCGCTTGAAGCTGTCCCAGAGGCTCCTTACACTATCTTCGTATTTTCGGATTCTTTTTTCATTTTGCTTTTCTGGTTGGGTGTTTTTTGCTTCTTCGTATTTCAAATCTTTGACTTGATTCTTGCGCTCCTCTGGTCTGCTATTGGGTATAATATTCTTTATTTCAGTCCGTGTATGCTTAATTTCTAGTTTCTTTATCGTAGCATCGAGGGTCTCATTAGTTTTCGTGAGGCTCTCCTCGAGTTTTTTGCAAACCCTCAAAATTGCGATTTTTAGCTCCATATCCTCCATTTCTGTCATGTTTTTTTGTCTCCGCATTTTTTATGCCTTCTTGGTGCACCCCCTTGTGGTCTTTGTGCGCAGTCTTGTTCTAGTTAAGCCTTGATTGTTGTAGTTAATACTAGAGGGATTTGACCACCAGGCCGACTGGCTGTAAGAATCAGCTGTGACTGCCTGGAAAACTTCTGTCGTCTGGGGAGGTGCTAATCTAGCCTTTGCCTGAGGCGATCCGGCAAATGGCTCTGCGCAGGGCTTGGGCGGGGCGGGCTCAACAGGGCGGGCGGAGGGAGCAGTTATGGCTGCTCTCAGTCCCGTTCCCAGAGGCTCTGCTTCTCAGAACCCCGGCAGCCGCTGCAAACCTCGGAGAGAAAGCTGCCCTCAGGTTCCAACTGATGCCGGATAATCCCGCTTCTCCCGTTTGAGTCTGGGTCCCTAGAGACTCGCCTGGATCTGGAGCCCAGAGTCTGAGACTCACTCCCGACCGAAAACGACAACCGCGCCCTCAGCCACCAGCCCGCTTTCGCGCGCACCTCGGTACCTTTGTATTTTCCACACTGCGCCTCCTCTGAGCCTCCTCTGCGTTGTCTTTCCTTCTAGTTGTAGAGTCTCTCTTCAGCCAGCCTTCCTGTGGTTCTGGGTGATGTCCGTTCCATCTTTTAGTTGTATTTTTGAAATGGTTGTTTGCGGCAGCAGTCTCCGGTGTTTACCTACGCCGCCATCTTGGTCTCTCCTTAAAAGAAATTCTTTAAAAAAAAAATCAATGCTCCAAATCTAGAGTATTAAAATGTCTTAATTAAGAAGGCAAAAATGCGCCTAGCCAAAGTGGCTCAATGCTTATGTGTTGACCCATAAACCAGGAGGGACTGGTTTTATTCCCAGTCAGGGCAAATGCCCGGGTTTCAAGCTCAATCCCAAGTGGGGGGTGTGCGGGAGGCAGCAGATCAATGATTCTCTCTTATCACTGATGTTTCTGTCTCTCCCTCTCCCTTCCTCTCTCTGAAGTCAATACAAAAACATTATATTATTTTTAAGACAAATCTGCTGACTTTGAATATTTTATATTTCTTGGTAATATTTGTCTAGTGTCAGGAAGATTCCAGAGTCACTAACCACAGCCCTAGTTTTAGAGGTTATGTTCAGAATTAGATTTCTTTTTCTTTTTAAACTCCTAATTTTAGATTTTATTATGTTGACATATATGTGAATAAATTCACTTCATTTGACTAAGAAAATAATCTATTATTTAATGAAAGCCAATTACACATCTCATGATTATACTGTTAAAAAGAAGAAAAACAAAGAGCTCTGGCTCGTTTTTCTCAGTGGTTAGAGCATCAGCCCATGGACCAAAGGGTCTCAGGTTTGATTACTGCTTAAGGGCAGGTACCTTGGTTGCAGGAGGCAAACAGTTGCTGTGTCTCTCTCACATCAATATTTCTCTCTGTGTGTCTCCCCCCACACACCCACACACACATTTCTCCCTTTCCTCCACTCTCTCTAAAGATCAATGGGGAAAAAAAGATGTCCTCAGGTAAGGATTTTTTTAAAAAAGGAGTAGAAGCAGAAGACATTGTTAGAGGACACAAAAGCTTCACCAAAAAATTGACATGTAAGAATACACGCCGATGAAATTTATTTGGTAGGGTTCCACCCCCTTTGCTTTAGCCATGAGCAGTTCACTTTCATCTCTTTTCAGCGATATGTTCCTTAAGGAAGATATTAGTAATGTCTGCAGACATGGATTAATAAATTCCATTGCTGACGGGACTCCTACTCAATTTGATGAATCAGTAGTTTTGTGGTTTCTGACATCAGCAGAGGCCATCAATTAAAATGCATACTGCAATTCATGAGTTTTTAATTATAAACAGTCTGAATAGAACACTATCTTCCAGAATAATCAATATGTATTAAAAAGGCAGGTAGGAACAGCACAGTATCAGGAACTCTAAACTGGGAATCACGTGTTCTGTGTTTGAATTCCATATTGCTTTCTAATAGTTGCCAGCTTAACATTTGGAGCCTCCGTCTTCTCATCTGTAAATGAAAATTATAATATTTGTCTTAGCTAACTCATAAAGCTGTTTAGAAGATTAGAATGCAACGAGCCAATGCAAATAAATGGTAAAGTGTTATTTTTTCAGATGAAATGCCTATTAAGTGGCCAAACCAAGAGTAGAGACAGAAGTGTATCCAGTTGGCCTGGGGTTGTGGGGGAAGATGGCTGGACATTAGGACTAGCTGGGAGAAAACTCTTGAGGTTGAATTGGCTAGAACTGTTGATGCTCCATTTCCTTCAGGATTTTTTTTTTTTTAGTTTGAAGATCTTACTTTGTCTCCACCATAGTCACTCTGATTCTCAATCCCCTTCTCTTTCACTTGTTCCATAACTCAGTCATCTATCAAAGTGAGCTGTCAAGTCATATGATGAGGTCTGTTATTTTTTTATAACTTCTTTATTAAGATAAAATCTACCTACCATACAACTTACCCATTTAAGGTATACAGCTCGATGTGTTTTGGTATACTCACAGAGTTATGGAACCATTGTAATAATACATTTTAGATCATTTAAAAAATGTTTTTATTGATTTCAGAGAGAGGAAGGGAGAGGGAGAGAGATAGAAAAATCCATCGGCCGCCTCCTGCATGCCCCCCACTGGGGATCAAGCCTGAAATCTGGGCATGTGCCTTGACTGGGAATAGAAACTCCTGGTGCATGGGATGATGGTCAATCAACTGAGCAACACTGGCCTGGCCATTTTTTTAAAATCACTATAAAAAGAAACCTTACAGCCCGGCCGGAGTGGCTCAGCGGTTAAGCATTGACCTATGAATCAGGTGGTCATGGTTTGATTCCTGGTCAGGACATATGCCTGGGTTGTGGGCCCGATCCCCAGTGGGAGGCAAGCAGGAGGCAGCCAATCGATGTTTCTCTTTCATCATTAATGTTTCTATCTCTCCCTCTCCCTTCCTCTCTGAAATCAATAAAAATATATTTTAAAAACAAACAAACATAAAAAATGAAAGGGCTCTGGCCGGTTTGGCTCAGTGGATGGAGCGTCAGCCTGCAGACTCAAGGGTCCCGGGTTCGATTCCGGTCAAGGACATGTACCTTGGTTGCGGGCACATCTCCAGCAAGGAGTGTGCAGGAGGCAGCTGATCGATGTTTCTCTCTCACCGATGCTTCTAACTCTCTATCCCTCTCCCTTCCTCTCTGTAAAAAAATCAATAAAATATATTTAAAAAACAAAACAAAACAAAAATCAACAAAAGGAAACCTTACATTTATTAGCAGTCATTCTCATTTATTCCCTATTTGCCTCACCTCCACCCTGGGCAACTACTAATCTACTTCTCTCTATATATATTTGCTTATTCTGGACATTTCATATAAATATAGTCAGATAATATGTGGTCTTTGGGAGAGGCTCCTTTCACTTAGCACAGTGTTTTCAAGGTTCATCCATGTTGTAGCATGTATTGATGGTTTATTGAATTTTATTGTTGAATAATATTCCATTGTATGGATACATCTCATTTTATTTATCCATTAATCAGTTAATGCACATTTAAGTTATTTCTATAATTTGGCTAATATGATAATTTTTTAATAAGATAATTTTTAAAATATACTTTATTGATTTTTTACAGAGAGGAAGGGAAAGGCATAGAGAGTTAGAAACATCAATGAATTAGAAACATCGATCAGCTTCTCCCTGCACACCTCCTACTGGGGATGTGCCCACAACCAAGGTACATGCCCTTGACTGAAATCAAACCTGGGACCCTTCAGTCTGCAGACCAACACTCTATCCACTGAGCCAAACTGGTTAGGGCTAATAAGATAATTTTAATGAACATTTATGTAGAAGTTTTTGTGTGGACATATATTTTTATTTTTATTATATATATGCCTAAGGGTGGAATTGCAGGCCATGCAGCAATTCTATGTTTACCCTTTTGATGAACTTCTCATCTATAGAATATCCTATATAATAAAAGGTTAATATGCAAATAAACTGAACAACGGAACAACCGGACAACCGAACAACCGGTTGCTGTGACGTGCACTGAGCACCAGGGCGTGTGTGCAGAATATGGCAGGCATTGGCTATAGCGGGGTGGTGGAGCAGGTGAGTGGGGGCACCAGACCAAGGCGGGGTGCCAGTCGCTGTCATCAGGGCAAGACTCTGGTGGTTACTGAAAAGTCTTTGTTCCCTCGTGCCACAGTCCCGCTTGGCGCTTGTACCTGTTGCCGGCACTGGAGCCACTGCTCTCACCCACTACCAGTGCTGGCCCCACTCTCACCCGCAGCCGGCGACGCTGCTCGCACCCACTGCCAGTGCCCAGCGCCGGTCCTGACATTCAGCACCATCAGCGGGTGCAAGTGGCAGCTGGCGGTCCAATGGCCCATGAGGGCTTCTCCACCTCCCCCTGCTCCTGAGGGGCAATTGGGGCAGCAGCCTCTACTTGCACCCGCTGCTGGCGCTGGCCCCAATCGTTCCACGCTATCAGCGGGTGCAAGCAGGGCCGGCATTCTCAGCGCATGGGAGCAGCGGGAGTGGGGCTGCAGGCAAACAAGGGGCCAGGGGCCATGGCGGGAGGGGCTGGGCAAGGGCATGGAGGATGGGCCAAGACCCACCCCTGTTCCTATAGCAGCCTCTCGGCCCACAGTTCCTTTCTAGGTGCACGAATTCATGCACTGGGCCCCTAGTAATAATAATACCCGTCTTAGCTAACTGTTTAGCTATTTTTTTAAAGCAACTTTATCATTGTAAATTCCTATTAGCAATGTGTGAGCATTCTAATTTTTCCACACCCTTGTAAGCACTTGTTATTATCTGTCTTTTTCATTGCAACCATTGTAGTTGGTACAAAATGGCATTTAATTGTAGTTTTGATTTGCATTTACATGATAGTTAATAATATTGAGCTTTTTCTTATGTGCTTTTTGATTAATTATATATCTTCTTTGGAGAAATATATATTTAGATTCTTTATTCACTTGTAATTGGGTTGTCTTTTTTTTATTATTATTGAGTTGTAAGAGTTCTTTAAATAAGGAAGTTTGAATTCTCCAAACTTGTTTTTGTTTTTTCAAGATTGTTTTGGCTATTTTGGGTACTTTGTCTGTGTGTGTGTGTATTTTATTTTTGTAATATATTTTTATTGATTTCAGAGAGGAAGGGAGAGAGAGAGAGAGAGAGAGAGAGAGAGAGAGATAGAAACACCAATGATGAGAGAGAATCATTGATCAGCTGCCTCCTGCACACCCCATACTGGGGATTGAGCCCACAACCCAGGCGATGGGGAATCAAACCATGACCTCCTGGTCCATAGGTCAACACTCAACCACTGAGCCATGCTGGCCAGCTGGTACCTTGTATTTAAATACCTTGTATTTAAATAGTAATTTTAGGATCAATTTGCCAATATATTTTTTTTAAGCCAGAAGGAATTTTGATATGTATTATGCTGAATTTGTAGATCAATTTAAGGAGTGTCATCTTACCATATTAAGCTTTTGGAAACATGAATATAGAATGTTTTTTCATTTATTTAGGTCTTCTTTAATTTCTTTCAATGTTTTATAGTTTTTAGTGTACAAATTTAACTTCTTTTGTTAAATAAATTTTAAGTATTTTATTCTTTTTTATATTATTATAAATTGAATTGTTTACTTAATTTAATTTGTAGATTATATGATGCTAACATATAGAAATATGATTGATTTTTGTATATTGATCTTGTGTCCTCCAATCTTGCCAAATTTATTTTTTAGTTCTAATAGTTTTTATTGAATTCCTTAGGATTAGCTATATTCAAAGTCATGTCATCTTCAAATAGAGGAACTTTTGATTCTTACTTTCTAATTTGAATGACCTTAATTTATTTTTTTTTATGACTAATTGCCCTGGCTACTACCTCCAGTACCATGTTGAACAGCTGTGGTTTGTTTTTAGTTTTTCATCACTAAGTATAATGTTAGCTCTGGGTGTTTTATTTTGTTTTTGTTTTTTTTTCCCCAAAAGCTTTTTATCAGGTTGAGGAAGTTTCTTTCTAGTTCTAGTTTATTGAGTTTTCATTTTTAATCATGAAGCAGTGTTGAATTCTGTCAAATGCTTTACCTTCATTGATGAATATAATCATGTTGTTTTTGTCCTTTATTCTTTTGACACAATTTATTACATTAATTGTGGACTCCAACTTACATTTCTGGGATAAATTCCACTTGATCATACTTATAATCCTTAATATATGTTGGTGGATTAAGTTTTATAGTATTTTGTTGAGGAATTTTATATTTATACTAGAAGCCCGGTGCACAAAAATTTGTGCACTGGCGGGGAGTGGGGAGAGTCCCTCAGCCCAACCTGTGCCCTCTCACAGTCTGGGACCCCTTGGGAGATAACCACCTGCTGGCTTAGGCCCGCTCCCCTCGTGGCAGATGGCACGCCCAATCCCATGGTGTCTGTCCCATCTCCCCCGGCCGCAGATGGCAGGCCCAGATCCCACGCTGGGGCGGGTGGCCGCTCAGATCGTGCAGCTGCCCGCCCCGCCCCGCACACGGCAGGCCCGGATCCCCCACTGGGGCAGGCCTACGGCTCAGGATCGCACTGCTGCACGCCTGCCCCGCCTGCCCCGCCTGCCCCGCCCCGCACACGGCAGGCAGGATCTCGTGCTGGGGCGGCCAGTGGCTGGGGATCATGCTGCCACCAGCTCTAGGCAGGGCGGCGCAGAGGGATCTGCCTGCAGTATCCAAATTAGCCGCCATCTTTCTTGGCAGGTAATTTGCATATCGTGCTGATTAGCCAATGGGAGGCGTAGCGAAGGTACAGTCAATTACCATGTTTGTCTATTATTAGATAGGATTCATAAGAGATATTCATCTATAGTTTCCTTCTGATGTCCCTGTCTGGTTTTGGTATCAAAGTAATATTGGCCTCATAGAATGAGTCGAGAAGTATTTTTTCCTCTTCAGTTTTTTGAAAGCATTTGTGAAAAATTGGTATTCGTTCTTTAAGTGTTTGTAGAAGTCAACAGTGAAGACATCTGGGCCTGGGCTTTTATTGTGTGTGGGAGGTTTTAAAATTATTACTTCACTTTTTAATTGTTAAAAGTCTAGTCAGATTTTCTATTTCTTCCTAGCTTAGTTTGTGCCTTCTAAAAATTTTTATCTTTCTAAATCTTTTCCATTTCATCTAAATTATTAGCATATAATTCCTCCTAGTATTCCCTTATAATCCTTTTAACTTTTATAAGCCATTAGTAATGTTAGGTTGGAAATAATGCTCCTCTTTTATTCTTGTTTTAGTAATTTTCTTCTTCTCTCTTTTTTTTATTGATCAGTTTAGATAAAGGCTTGACAATTTTGTTGATCTGTTTAAAGAAACAAGTTTTGGTTTGTTGATGTTATCTATTGTGTTCTAGTCTCTAGTTCACTGATATCTATCCTAACCTTTATTATTTTCTTCCTTCTTATTGATTTAGGATTAGGTTGCTCATTTCCCCCACAGTATCTTAAAGTGCAAAGTTAGGTTATTGATTTGAGATTTTCTTTCTTTCTTAATATAGGCTTTTATAGCTATAAATTTCCCTCTAAGCCAGTGGTTCTCAACCTTGGCTGCACATTAGAATCACCTGGGAATCTTTTTAAAATCCTGATTTCGA
>NW_005871112.1:1706297-1709412 GCF_000147115.1 Myotis lucifugus | reverse complement strand
GAAGTTCTGTTTCTTTGTTATAGGGTGGGGAACAAATAAAGAGATCCTCTCTATCTCTCCCCTCTCAGAGGATGAGGCCCAGAAATCAGGATTTTAAAAAGATTCCCAGGTGATTCTAATGTGCAGCCAAGGTTTGAGAACCACTGCCTAAAAGCACTGCTTTAGCTGAAAGCCATGTTTTGTTACATTGTTCTTACATTTTTATGCATTAAAAAGTATATTTTGATTCCCGCCCTAGTCGGTTTGGATCAGTGGATAGAGTGTCAGCCTTCAGACCAAATAGTCCCGGGTTAAATTCTGGTCAAGGGCATGTACCTTGGTTGTAGGCTCCTCCCTTGCCTGGGCCCTGGTGCGTGCAGGAGTCAACCAATCAATGTGCTTCAATGTGCTTCTCTCATATCGATGTTTCTCTCTGTCTTTCCCTCTCTCTTCCACTCTCCCTAAAAATCAATGGAAAAATATCTTCGGGTGAGGATTAACAATAAATAAATAAATAAATAAATAAATAAAATGTATTTATAAAATCTACTTTCCAATTCTTTTTCTAAAAAAAGTATTCTGATTTCTTTTGTTATTATTTAGGAATATTTTTTTAATTTCCACATATTTGTGAATTCCCCAATTTTCTTTTTGTTAGTGATTTGTAATTATACTCCATTTTGATCTGAGAACATGGCTTTGTATGATTTCAATTCTTTTAAATCTAGTTAAATCTATTTCTTTACCTATATATGGTGTCCTGGAGAATATTTCATATTCACTTAAAAAGAATATGCATTCAGCTATTGTTGAGTGGAGTGTTCTATAGATGTCTGTTTTGTCTAGTTAGTATAGTATTATTCAACTCTTCTATTTCTTTGTTGATCCATTATATCTAGTTATATCCATTAGCAAAAATGGGGTATTAAAGTCTCCAAATATTATTGTTAAATTGTCTATCTCTTCCTTCAATTCTGTCAGTTTTAGTTTAATGTATTCTGAGTTTTGTTGTTTAGGTACATATACATATATTTATAACTATTATATATTCCTGATTGAGTGACCCTTTTATCATTATACAATCTTCATACTTAATTTTATTATGTTTTTTTTCCAATTTGCATTTTGTCTCATATTAATATAGCCACTCCAGCTTTCTTTCTTTTCCTTTTTCCTTTTCTTTTTTTTTTTCAGCCCCTGCCGCCCGCTAAAGGCCGCCCAGCCCTTCCGCCCGGCCCTGGCTCCCGCCGCCTGGGACCAGCCTCTCCTTCCCAGCCCTCCCTCGTCTCCCCCGCTCGGAACAGGCAGGCACTCACTCCGCCACTCCAGCTTTCTTAAGATTGCTATTTGCATAAGTATCTTTTTTAATCCTTTAACTTTCTACCCATTTGAATCTTTGGACCTGAAATGTGTCTCCTATATATACACAGCATATATTTGGATTTTGTCTTAAAAAAATATCCAGTCTGATAATCTCTGCCTTTTGATTAGACAATTTTTTGTTGTTGTTAATCCTCACCTGAGGATATTTTTTCATTGCTTTTTAGAGAGAGTGGAAGGGAAGGAGAAAGACAGAGAGAGAGAGAAACATCCATGTGAGAGAGACACATCGATCAGTTGCTTCCCACACATGCCCCAACCAGGGCTGGGGATTGAGCCTGCAACCATGGTATGTGCCCTTGACCAGAATCAAATCTGGGACCCTTTGGTCTTCAGGTGGACGCTCTGTCTGCTGATCAGTTCTAAACGGCTAGGGCTGATTAGATAATTTAACCAATTAAAATGTAATGTTATTAGTGTTATACTTGGATTTGTCTGCCAATTTACTTTTTGCTTTCTATATGCTTCATGTGTTTTTGTTGCTCTATTCTTCCTCAACTACTTTTGCATTAAGAGAATATTTTCTAATCTACCATTTTAATTTCTTATATTAAATTACTTGATAATTTGGATGGGGCTAGAAGAGAATGGTGTATATGTATAAATCTGTCACCACCATGGGGTGAATTATTCAGGCATTCTGTAAATGGGAGGGAGATATTATTAGATTAAAAAAAAATAAAAAAAGAGAACTATTATCTTGGCATGAAAGTATGCAGAGAGGAAATACAGACCTTATTACATGAGACAAGAAATTCTGCTTAAATATTAAAAATATTATGATTGAATGTATTGAGAATTAACTTAAGAAGGAATATTTGCCTGTGAAAAGCTGACATATAATTTACAAAAGCTATAAGATCCTCTATTATTAGTTGATGTAATTATTTTCTTAGAGCTGGTATAATTTATCAATGTTCATGGAATTACATGTAATCTCCAAGGATGCTATTTAAAAATTAGAGGTAGATAGTAGATATACCTCTGCTATATTTCCTCACTCATTTATTTACTCACTATGCTTAAAACACTTTATAATAACTGTGAGGAACTGTATGACTTTTCTTAAACAAACTATTTAATTTCTTTATTGATAAGATAAAAGGATTGGATTTGGTCACCTCTATAAATATTTTTCCTGCTCTAAAATTCCACGAATATAAATTGCATAGTTAGAGTAATCATTTCTTCATTAATTCAGTACATATTTATTGATTATCTACTAAGTGTGAAGCATTGTGTTCGGAACAGTGAACATGGTAGACATAATTCCTGCTTTCATGAAAGTGGCAGACATTAAAACAAATAATAACAAGAGTCACGGCTTTCGTGACAGAGAAAGCATAGGGTACTACAGAGATATGTCAGGATCTTCTAACAAATCCTAGTGGGATAGAGGGTCTTTCAAAGAAGGTTTTCCTCCTGAAACTTGCAGGATGAGTAAGAGTTAACTGAAAAGAGACAGTTGAAAAGAGGATGATGTAGTAAAAACATGTTAAAAGTCCAAGGACAAGAGATAGTCCAAGGGATTTGAGGAACTCATAAAAGTCCCGTATAGCCAGAACTCAAGGCAGAAAATAAATAGAAATGAGGTTGGAGAGGGAGGAAGAGAGATCACAGAAAGCCTTAGACCAGCCACTTAAAGAGATTGGTACAGCACCTATGGACATTAGCACATATCTGAGCTAAATCAGATTTGTCTTTAAAAGGATGACTTTGACTCTGAAGCAGAGGGGAAATTGGAGGCCTAGGAACT
>NW_005871112.1:1663000-1705946 GCF_000147115.1 Myotis lucifugus | reverse complement strand
TTGGTTAATATTTTGCCGGCGAGAATTTGATAAATGTCCGCTTCTGAAATTAAACTGCAATGAGGAATTGGGAAGCTTTCTCTGACTTGGAAATTTAGAGCCTTTTAAAAAAGCTAGGAAACATGTCTCCCCATAAGGATGGGAAATTATAAAGAAAGTTAGAGGCTGTCTCAGACTATTTCGAAGTTATTAAATGTCTACACCCGGTTTTCGCCATAGGAAGCATGCCTTTGATTTATCTTCATAGAAGGATTCCCCCAGACAAAGGGAGGTAGAGCCAACTAGAAAAGACCTCAGCCCATTTTTTGTTTGTTTGTTTGTTTTTTGAAGAGTCCATTGGGAATATACTGAAATTCTAGAGAGGGGCAGTTCCCGAATTGAGATAATGCTCCGGAGAATGGCGGGGTTACATTTGTATTTATACATTTGCAACCAAAGGAGGGACGTAGGTGGGTTACATGAAATTCATTGGTGATAGATTAAGGAGGAGGGATAAAGCAAAGCAGGGGAAACCCATAGGATTGGATAAAAAGTAAAATGATGGACACAGGTGCAGGATCAATTAACATGATAATGAAGGAATCTGTGGTGTCTGTCCTGGCGCCCAGCACATTTGGTTGTGCCCCAGGGGCTCCAGAAAAAGGGAAGTTACAAGTTACCCAGACATTTCAAGGGTATGTTATCATAGATGCAAAAAGACAGATAGGCTCAGCTAAGGTAAAGGTTGACCTTGTCAGTGAAGATACTGGCCTAGGACATAACTGCCCACCATAACTGCTTTCAGTTAAAGTTTAATTTCAGACCATCCTTTGTGGTTACTTTAGTCTCTGAGTTTGCAAGACTGCCATGCAGGCCTCCCCTGAGCTTGTCAGGTCAGCATGTGGCCCCTTTCGTCCACACAACTATTCAGATGATCGGTATTAAGGTGTGTGTGAGGATGGAAAGAAGGGGATGGTTTGAAAGATATACAGAACATTAAGTGGATAATATTTGCTAATAGATTGGATGTGAAGGCTAATTAAATGGCTACTAAATTAAGAACTTTATGCTGTGTCAAAAATTATTTAACATAACATAAATATGCTTATGACTTAGCTGGACAAAACATATTTACATGCTTTCTAAATTGAGGACAAGGGAAAATAAGAACTTAAAAAGTAGCAGGTAGGAGGAAGATTAGTTCTTGGAATGAAAGCCCTAAATTCCTATTCTTTTAGAATGAATCACAAATTTGGGGAACTTGGGCATATTTGTGATTATGTGGAGAACTCAGAAGAAAGTATGTTTGTTGGTAGAGATGGTTTCTAATAATAATATAGTTGGGTTTCATCTCAACTTGTACTCTCAAGTGTGTAATAAGCACTGCTGTTCTCTCTCCTATGAATAAACTTGTCCTAAGCTTTGAAGGCAGACAGGGTGTCAGGACATTTAACATCAGTTGTTGTGGGTTTCTTGTCAAATTCCTGTGTTTTATGCAGTGACATTTGACCTTTCAGATTCAGGGGCCTCTGTGGTTTCCATGCTGTATCTGGGACTCAGGCATCTGAGGAAATGATGGAACCTCTCCCTGGGACTCAGGAATGTAAGTGAAGTCAGGTCCCATCAGGAAAACAGAAACTGCACTAGGCTTTTCAATTAGAAGGGACTATTGACATGGAATTTGTTACACAGATAATGAGAGACTGAAAGAGCAAACAGGGACCATTGAGTGACCAGAGATACTAACTATGGGAAGTGTGGACAAAAGGGGCCACATGCTAACCTGACAAGCTCAGGGAAGGCCTGCATGGCGGTCTTGCAAATTCAGAGACCTAAAGTAACCACAAAGGATGGTCTGAAATTAAACTTTAACTGAAAGCAGTTATGGTGGGTAGTTACGTCTTAGGCCATTATCTTCATGGACAAGGTCAACCTTTACCTTAACTGAGCCTATCTGTCTTTTTGCATCTATAACATACTCTTGAAATTTCTGGATAACTTGTAACTTCCCTTTTTCTGGACCCTTTGGGGCACAACCTAATGTGCTGGGCGCCAGGACAGATACCACAGATTCCTTCATTGTCATCATGTTAATTGGTCCTGCACCCACCTAAGTATGTGTCTATCATTTTACTTTTTATCCAATCCCAGGGGTTTCCCAGCTTTGCTTTCTCTCACCTCTCTAGTCTATCACCTAAGGATTGCAAGTAACCCACCTACCTCCCTTTCCTTTGATTGCAATGTATAAATACAGATGTAACCTGGCCATTCTCCGGAGCATTATCTCAATTCATTGAGGTTTTGCTTCCCGGCATATGTCGACAGTTTGGCTCAAATTAACTCACAAAAATTCTTTACAGGTTTCAATGGTTTCTTTACATTAACAGAAGCCACTGCCACTCCTACAAGAAAAACAGAAAAGAAAATGGGGGTTACCAGAATCTAGTAGCCCAAGAGGGATCCCACAGAATTGGCTCTCAGACTTCTAAGTAGGGTGTAGCCCTTGTCTGCTGCTGATATCTCTGGAATGAGGAGGCTGGTTCTGGTTGCATGAAAAGAAGATAGAAGTTGAAGCCAAAAGATACAGACTTTTTTCCCACTCAACTGCTGTTGCTGGGGTCATGCTGACAATACCCAAAATAGGGATGGAGGAACAGATTTTTCTTTTCTTCTATGATTTTCAATCTGCCCCTAGGCCTCCAGATACCATAGCAAGGATACCAGATGACAAGAGTCTGGGAAATTAAATTTGCAGAATCCTAGTTTCAGCATTATAGGTAGAACATAGAAGGGTGGTTCAGAGCTGAGGTGCATTAGGTAAATAACAGAATTACTAGGGGGTCATGTTCCTGGAAGCTTCACTCATAGGTCTGCCTCCTTCCTGCAGCCCACACTCTACTTACAAAATTACTCACTGGTTCTAATATGGGCCCATTTGACTTCCTGTGCTTCCATCCCATTTACTTGAAGCTTAGGTCACTTAACCCCCTACCAGTAGGTGTAGTGTAGCTCCAGAATTTACTCCCAGGCAAACATTGAAAGACATTCCATTGTTTTTGCTTTTAGTTCTTCCCCAACTTTTGGTTCTTAGCAACATTTACAACAACAATAATAGTAGCTGTCTCTTACGGACTGAGTGTTTGGGTCCTCCCCAAATTCATATATTGAAGCTTTAATCTTCAATATGATAGTATTTGGAGGTAGGGCCTTTGGTAGGTAAGTAGGTTTAGGTGAGTTCATTAGTGCCTTTATAAGAGCTAACTCTCTCTGTCACGTGAGAATATAGCAAGAAGGCAGCCATCTACAAGCCGGGAAAAGAGCTCCCACCAGACACTCAATATGCTGGCACTTTGTTTGTTTTTATTATTATTTTTAAAAATATTTTTATTGACTTTAGAGAGGACGAGGGGGGGAGATAGAAACATCAATGATGAGAGAGAATCATCGATTTGGGTGCCTTGTGCATGCCCCACACTAAGGATCGAGCCCTCAACCCAGGCATGTGCCCTGGCTGGGAATCGAACCCTGATCTCCTGGTTAATAGGTCAACACTCAAGCACTGAGCCACACCAGCAAGGCTCTGCTTGCTGGCACTTTGATCTTGTATTTTCTAGCCTCCAGACTATGAGAAATAAATGCTGTTGTTTAAGTCACCCAGTCTATGGTATTTTGTCATAGCAACCCCAGCAGACTAATACACCACCATAAACTGATCTGCAAGGGAAATTCACCACAGATTCAACTGAAGGTATGCACACAAAGGGCTTTCTTTTTTTTTTTTTAAATATATTTTATTGATATTTTACAGAGAGGAAGGGAGAGAGATAGAGAGTTGGAAACATCGATGAGAGAGAAACATCGATCAGCCGCCTCCTGCACATCTCCTACTGGGGATGTGCCTGCAACCCAGGTACATGCCCTTGACTGGAATCGAACCTGGGACCTTTCAGTCTGCAGGCCGATGCTCTATCCACTGAGCCAAACCGGTTTCGGCAGGGCTTTCTTTTTATTGCACTGAAGACATATAGTGGTGAAGAGACAAAGAATTTAAAAATATTCAGATAGGTTTCCCAAAGTTGAGTTCCCCAAAATAACTTCTTATGACAGTTCCACTATCAGATTTCCAGCCATGGCTATCTGTAGATTTTTGTGATTCTGAAGAATTTTTCTCGTGGTCAAAACTCAACATTTTCCCTGGTACCAGTGCTATTATTTTGACTCAAATAAGGAGCAATTTTTTTCTAAGAAGAGAATAACTTAGCTTATGAATGATCATGTAATTTCACTAGTTTATTTCAGGATGTATCTCCAAAAGATACAGACATTATATCTCTCAGTGGCTGATAAAAGTATTTTGCCTATTCACATCCCAAATATTATGTACGTTACCATCATATAGCCACTTTAATATTTTTGTTTGTTTTTTTGTTTTGTTTTAAAATATATTTTTATTGATTTCAGGGAGGAAGGAAGAGAGAGAGAGACAGAAACATCAATGCCGAGAGAGAATCATTGATCGGCTGCCTCCTGCACGCCCCCTACTGGGGATGGAGCCCCCAACCCCGGGCATGTGCCCTTGACTGGAATTGAACCTGGGACCCTCAATACGCAGGCCTATGCTCTATCCACTAAGCCAAACCAGCTAGGGCTGCTGTATTATTTTTGAGACCCAATAACAGTTACATTCTACAAACAAGTTTTGGTAAAGTGATTTGAGTGCATTGCCACATCTTGAGTTTATACATTCCCCGCCCCCCCGCCCCGCCTTTTTCCAATTTCCATGTGGGTTTTGAGATTTAAAAAAAACACAAAATCATACATTATACAATTTAATCATGTTACTCTTTCTTGATTCAAATTTTGCCAAATCACTTTGGTGTATCAGTTGTTACTGTTTTATATTTTCTTAATTTGATGACATTGAATTCTCTCTTTAGATTGCTCAGAAGAATATTATGAGCAATAAGAATGCAAGGTGGGTGATCTCTGAAACACATACACATATAAAGATATCGAACAGAACTCCTGCTAAACTGATGGCATATTTAGAGTTGCTATGGAGAGATTAAAAGGAGTTACATGTGTACTGAACATAGAACATAGAACATAGAACATGATCATGATCTGCAGAGACCAAAATCCTTATCCATCACCTCTTTCACCACCATCATAAACACATGACCATTTTATTTCAGAGTACACTATATATGTCTATCCCCACTTGTATAACCAGAATCTATTTCTGATGCAGTAGGTATTTATGCTTTATTCCATTTGAGAAGTTTTCCTTCTCTTATAGGCAGTAACATTATCCAGTAATGTAATGAAATCAACACAACAGCTGGGATATTTGACTTTCACACAATTGGCTTTTAATAGGTGCAACATTATTGATCAAGTAACTATAATGTATATACAATATACGTGCTCCTGGGAAAACTCCTGTAAGACATATCCAAACTTCCTTTTTTACAGGGGATTGAGAAAGGGATCACAGGAGAGCAAGGAGGTGCAATTCAGAAGGCCATTTCTCTTGGGCACTCTCCTCTTATCTACTCTCCATATGTTTCTGGTATGTATGGACGAATGAAAGTGCTGTTGAAAGCTAATGAAATGATGTTTGTTACAACTTCATTCAGTTTCAGGGTGAGAAGCGGGTCAAAAGAAGAAAGAGAATAAGGCAAGGCTGAAAAGAAGACAGTCAAGAGAGCCTGAGTAAACAATGAGAAACACCAGTGAAGACAAGGAACACGAGGAAAGTAAAGTACTGTTAGCATGGAATTGAAATTCAGGAAGAGTAACTCAAAAGCGCACTAACAGAAGTTTATAAATTATAAACATTGAGTTTAATTAAAAGGTAATTTCTGCTAAAATCGTAACAAATTTCTCTTAATTTTATGCTCCTATTTTGAAGACCCATTGTATTCACTAGCTCAGCTTTTCATTATTCTTAAGGAGAAAGAAGTTAAATAGTATTCCATTGGTTACAAGGCTATTTTGTTTTGTAGGTATTATTTTATAAATATAATCTTGGCTATCTTTTATTATTGTTAGTCACATCAAATAATAAAATATTAAAAGGTGACTTTTTACTATTTCACATTATAGTTATTCATCTTTACCCTTTGTTAGGCAAACACACCTATGCACACAGATCCTAATGCATGTGCAAATCATTTTCATCTTTGCTGACATTAAGAACTTGCACTATTTTAAAATATTTATTATTTATAAATAATCTCTTTTTTAGGTATAATCTATAATTTCCTCATATAAAAGTTAAACATTAATTTTTACAGTATAAATTGTAAGTTAGAATTAAAGATTTTTAACTTAGCCAAGGCTGTAAAGTACAGTTTATGCATTCCTGAGCTATTCGTAAGCCACTTTTCAATACCCTGTGTTATAGAAGGATTAAATTACAGCATTGCAGTAGATTAGGTTTCTTTGTATTATTGTATTTCTACATCTGGTTGGTCTATTATGCATTTTCTCCATACTGTCTTATAAACTGATTAGGACATAACTCCTTCTCTATTGTACTCATAAGAGCCCACCATAGCATGGATTAAAAAGCAAAATTAAATACCCAGTATCTCTGGCTTAGAAAATCATTGGTTCTCAATTGTTGCATTATAATTCTGTCTATAGATCTACCTACCGACATTGAGCTTTAAAAAAGAAAATGCAATTAAAGACACAAATTGCTGTGAACAGAAAATTATATTCTGCCAAGAGTAATGAGTAACCCCCATTCCTGACCCTGGTAGGCCATCTTTGAGCTTTACTAGAGAAAGACTTGGATGATACTCTTATGTCTTAATACAATACATAATAAATACGCATGTTCACAGTTCAGTTGGCAATTCTTTTGGCTTTAAGAAGCTGAGTCTTTTTGTCCTAAAATTATAGGCACATAATCCTTGAATCTGCTGTGTGCCAAAGAGAGAGAGAGAGAGAGAGAGAGAGAGAGAGAGAGAGAGAGGAGAAGAGAGGAGAGAGGCATGCTCCTTTAGTTTGCTGAAGACTCAATACGCAATATGGAAGCGATGTGTTTAGTATTGTACTAAGTGACAAATGTCATTCAAGTGATCCACCCCCACTTTGAAGTTTCTGGTGTTCATGTTTAAGGAAAAACAGACTCAATGGACTGGTTACATCCAGCCAAAGGGAAGGGGGCTTTGAAAGCTCTTCCTTACAGGGTTGAGAATCTGCCTACAGTCTGCCGAAATGGTATGCCAATTTAGAACTGCAAGCTGGGGAGAAATGGGCACTGGTGAAGGTTTGGGTATGTAGGAAAATGTATCTGGAAATTGGCCTGATTTGTAAAATCTGGTGGCATTTTCATTTGCAACAATGAGAAATGTGAGTTTAAAATGTGTCAGGTGTCCCTCCCCTGGCTTCCCACTCCCTGTGATTGTTTCCTTCCTGGCCCCTCTGCCCTGTGGCTCTGTGAACTCCTTCAGGACAAGGACTGGTTCATGTGGCTCAGTGCCAGGCACTTACTAGGTGATAAGAAAATGTTTGTTGGCCCTAGCCGGTTTGGCTCAGTGGATAGAGCGTCGGCCTGCAGACTCAAGGGTCCCAGGTTCGATGCCGGTCAAGGGCATGTACCTTGGTTGCGGGCACATACCCAGTGGGGAGTGTGCAGGAGGCAGCTGATCGATGTTCCTCTCTCATCGATGTTTCTAACTCTCTATCCCTCTCCCTTCCTCTCTGTAAAAAATCAATAAAATATATTTTTTTTAAAAAAGGAAAATGTTTGTTGAATGAAATGAGCGGTGAGTGAATGAATGAATAGGATGAGCTTATTTTGATATATGCTTTTTCTCCCATCTCTGAGCTCCATGGACCACACCTTTTCCTGTGCCTAGACCATCATAAATACTCACGAATTTTCTGCCTGACTGACAGAGAAGCATTCAGACTTATAGACTGAAAATTCAAAATGACCAATAACATACACTTAACAGGCTGTTGCTTTTATTGACACCCCCCTGGAGGGGGGGGGGTGTCCCTCAGCCCAGCCTGCACCCTCTCCAATCTGGGACACCCTCTCACAATCCGGGACTGCTGGCTCCCAACTGCTCGCCTGCCTGCCTGCCTGCCTGATTGCCCCTAACTGCTTCTACCTACCAGCCTAATCACCCCCTAACTACTCTCCTGCCAGCCTGATCAATGCCTAACTGCTCTCCTGCTGGCCCGATTGCCCTCAACTGCCCTCCCCTGCTGGCCTGGTTGCCTCCAACTGCCCTCCCCTGCTGGCCTGATCACCCACAACTGCCCTCCCCTGCTGGCCTGATCACCCACAACTGCCCTCCCCTGCTGGCCATCTTGTGATGACATGGAGTGGCCCTCTTGTGACGACATGGGGCAGCCATCTGGTGACTACATGGGGGTGGCCATCTTGTGCAAGGGCATGACAGTCAATTTGCATATCACCTCTTTATTATATAGGATAATTGTCCCAAAGGCCTTTTTAGACCATCTCATGTACACTCACATTCTTGGGAAATGTAGGGGCCGATGTGCTGCACATATTAGCTTATATTGCTTTTCTGGGCTGCATAGAAAGCCTGGAAAAATGTAATTAGTGTTGAGGGGTATAAAAAGAGGGTTACAGATTTAGTAATAAATCACCCATATTATTTTATTTCTTCTCAATCTTCCTCCTTTGTCTTCTCCCTCTCACTTTCTTTCCCATCACCTCCCATCCCACCCATCTCTTGTCTGCTTTTGACTGTAGGAGCTTCTCTACTTATGAAAATGTGCATTGGACCATGACCCGTACAGTCCCCGGAATTGTTCTCAGGGTGACAATCCTTCATGAGTATTAGAGACAATTAACATTTCCATTCACAACTAAACCCAATGCTTTATGAGTGGCAAAGATGTAAATTTATTTTAACCTTAAATCTAAAGTATAATTTTGTGTGTGTGGGAAACCTAGTAGGAGCCTAGTGTGATTGGGAGATACATTTCAATTAATTCTTCCACCAACACCTTATCTCTTCTGCATCAGAACCTTTTATAGTGTTAAAATTAACAATTATGCAGCTGATGGCTGGCGAAATCCACCAGGGAACCCGGAGAGAGCCTCAGATAACACGACACATATAAATCATTCAGGAGAACAATTCATGAAAGAAAAGTTATCTGTGTTTGGTATGACATTGGAAGAACTAAATAGGAGTCAATTTGAGGAAGGGACATTTAGTCTCATTGTCCAGCTTGCCGCTTTCTTCTTTTCTAATTGTGTCATAATATACATTTTTAAAATTAATTATCCATTAGTGGCAAGATAAATGTCTATTCTTGAACTAAGGAAATACTGGCTTCATTGGTGAAAGATTATTTCACATGAGTAGCACTGGAAAAGAAAGCTGTTACCAGATAAGGTGGCAACTGTTCTTTGAAGAAGCATAATGAAGGTTGATAGGCAAGTCCATGTTCACCAAACTGAATAGAGGACTGGCAGAGTTTAGCACCCTGATCAATTACATTAGCAGAGGGAACCAAGTCTGGAACCATGTTACACCAGACCACATAAATCACCAAGTAGTGAGTACTTTGGATATAACAACCCATAAAACTGGGTCCTAGGGTACCAGGCACTATTTTCAGGGTTTCTCCCCCACAAACATGTTTTGCAAATACCTCTAGAATTGGATCTGTGCTTAACCTTTCAGTCACCATAAAATATGTCTATTCCAGGGCATTTTATAAATGTATTATTCTTGATACAGAGAAAATATATACACATACATACACATGTTCTGGAATAAACTGGAATTTAATAGGACCAATTGCCAAATATTACATCTTGCACACTTATACACTCTGTTTCATATATTTCTCTAAATTTTATTTTTATTTATAATTAATTTCATTGATACTTTAAAAAAACTATCTGTTTTAAAAGTATCAATGATGTGTGCTCTTGATTCATCTTTCTTAGTTACGGGTTTTGAATTTTAAACTTAACTCATAATAATATTTAACTTGCAGTTTCCACACATGAAATAGTAAACAGGCTTTAAAGGCTTTGAGTAAGCATTGGAGTGACAAAACTGTCATATAATTTCCATTTCTTTAAAGTAATTTATATTTTCCCCACACTTTGCTACTAACATGCAGAAGAAATAAAAATCATGGGAGGAAAAAAATAGATATGGGTTTTTGACAAGGTTCAATAACTATGTCACAGTTTGGTGAACTTTTTACTATCCCTTATTCTGTACTGATGCATGAATTATTGTTGCCTTAATATTTATCTGCATCCAAAATACCTGGGTAAAATTTCTTGCTTTGTTTTTGTGACACCTAAAAGTGTTTATGATGACACATAATGCTTTTAATTATTTGCTCTGAGGAGCATATCAATTGTAGTTTCATTCTAGTATTTATTTCTTTGGGAAGACATAAATGTTTGTGATCAAATGCTGGCAATCAATAATGATGCAGAGATATCATCGATTTGTGTAACACTCTCATTAAAATGTAGGGAATAATGGTTAGGATATAGACATAATGATTCCAGAACAAATGTCCTGAAGACACTAGTATTGGATACATTGGAGAGGACTGACAAAACAGAGAGGAGGCAAGTCCAGAGTTTTGAACAACAGAAGCTATTCCCTAATCAGGCCTTATACTTCTCCCCAGAAGCCTCTTAGTGAAGAGAAACTGAAGGTAAACATCAAAATCCAATTGTAATTTTTAGATACTAATATATATATTTTTGTATGTAAGTATGAATCCTATCTAATAAAGAGGGAATATGCTAATTGACCCTCACACCATCACAAAAGATGGTGGCACCCACAGCCAATAAGGAGGGAATATGCTAATTGACTGCCACACCCTCAAAGATGGTGGCACCCACAGCCACAAGAGGGCTGGCAGGGGAGGGCAGTTGGGGGCGATCAGGCCAGCAGGGGAGGGCAGTTGGGGGGCATCAGGCCTGCAGGGGAGGGCAGGTGGGGGAGACCGGGCTGGCAGGGGAGGGCAAATGTTATATATTACATATAACTAGACATCATTTAATTCCATTCTTTCAGATTGATTTTCTATATTTGAAGCTTCAAAGCCTACTTTTAGGTTAGTTTCAAGTCTACCATCATTTTCCAAAACACCTGCAAGTTCTTTCCAGATGTGTGTCCTAGCACAGACCTGAGTTACAGTAGATGCTTAATTAAGAGTTGTTGAATTTGAAATCTGATTCTTTTGTCTTTTCCAATTCTTATTAATAATTTTATTTCTTCTTAACCTGATCCTATGTTTTTGAACAACTACATTTAACAACTAAATTACCTTCATTTCCTATAGCAAAGTTTACATTGTTTTTCTTCTGAGTATGCAGACTTATCTCTAGCTTTTAGGCATAAATTTTACATAATTTAACATTAGCATAGGTCGCACCTTCAAATTATTATTTTTACCATATTTTGTGATTTAAAAGAGCTCTCAAAATTTCCTCTTAAAACTAGCCTGGGTAGCCCTGACTGGTTTGGCTCAGTGGATAGAGCGTCGGCCTGCAGACTCAAGGGTCCCAGGTTTGATTCCGGTCAAGGGCATGTACCTTGGTTGCGGGCACATTCCCTTTGGGAGGTGTGTAGGAGGCAGCTGATCGATGTTTCTCTCTCATCGATGTTTCTAACTCTCTATCCCTCTCTCTTCCTCTCTGTAAAAAATCAATAAAATATGTTTAAAAAAAAAACTAGCTTGGGTATTGCATCTCTTCTTCTTGCCGAGTAGTATGCTATTTCCTATAGTCTTTCTTCTTCTGAGGCTCAGATCCTATTATACTAGTATTTGACTTGCTTCTCATGTTCTTTGGTTTTCCATTTACTGATGGCTTCCTCCTGTCCTGTGCCCTCCTCTCTCTTTTGCTTCTCTTCCTTTTTCTTCCTTCCTTCCTTTTCTCTTAAAACAAAGCCCTCTCTTCGAAGGAAGCATTTTTAATCTTGTTCTCAGTAAAATGTAGGTACCTTCAATCTGCTGTTTTCTTGACTAGTTTCCAAATGATCGATCGGTCTCATGTCCCTTCATGAAATCTATTCTATTAACATTCCCCACAACCCCCACCTCCATTCTCTTCTTCCCATTTCTTTCTCTTACATCCAGGGAACTTTCATGTACTTATTTGAGCACCTGGGGTAACCAATTCTGATGAATGAGACAAAACAGGAAGCCAGTCTTAGTTTTTCTTCAACATTTTCATTCTGGGCCCTTAGAGCTGGCCCAGAAAGCCTGCCTGGGCTTAGCAGTAAAACTGTGTTCTTTTTTATCACAAAGAGTAGGCACAACCCCACAGGAAAGCATTCTGGTAGAGGAATGTTTTATGTGTGGTTTTTTATAACAACTTTAACCTTTTGCTGACTCTAAAATCTTTTGCTGACCAAATCAGCCCAACCAGTGTGGCTCAGTGGTTGAGCATCAACCAATGAACCAGGAGTCATGGTTCAATTCCTGGTCAGGGCACATGCCTGGGATGCAGGCTTGAGCCCCAGTGAGGGGGCATGCAGGAGCAGCCGATCAATGATTCTCTCTCATCATTGATGTTTCTACCTCTCTCTCCTTCTTTCTTCCTCTCTGAAATCAATAAAAGTATTTTTTTAAAAGAGTGACTGCATTGTTGATAAGAGTGGCACTTATCAGCAGAGAAAAGCGTCTGTCTCACTCCTGCTAAAGAGCACCCTTCTTTATTGTTATGAAAGAAAATAGGGTCTAGGATTTCTTCATGGAGGTGAGGAAAGGACATCTGACAGTTCTAGTGAATCAGGACTACCTGGGACAATGGGAATTTTTTTCTTTTATTTGTTGACACTATTACAGATGTCCCCCATTCCCCTCCCCCTTTGTCCATCTCCATCCAGTCCACACCTTAGCCCTCCCCTGGCCTTCACCATGCTATTATCTGTGTCCATGGGCTATGCATATGTTCTCTGGCTAATGTCTTCACCTTCTTTTATCCAGTCCTCCAAATCCCCTACCTCCTCCCCTCTGACACCTGTCAGTCTGTTCCATGTATCCATGTCTCTGGACCTATTTTGTTCATCTGTTTATTCTGTTCATTAGATTCCACATATTGGTGAAATCATTTGGCATTTGTCTTTCTCTGACTGGCTTATTTCCTTAACGTAATAATCTCCAGGTCCATCTATGCTGGTGCAAAGGGTAAGAGGTCCTTCTTTTTTACAGCCACATACTATTCCATCATGTAAATGTACCACAGCTCTTTTATCCACTCATCTACTGATGGGCACTTGGGCTGTTTCCAGATCTTAGCTATTGGAAATAACCCTGCTATGAACATAATAATGCATATATTCTTTCTGATTGGTGATCAGGATTCTTAGGATATATTCCCAGAAGTGGGATTGCTGGGTCTAAAGGAAGTTCCATTCTTAATTTTTTGAGGAAGCACCATACTGTTTTCCACAGTGGCCGCACCAATCTGCATTCCCACCAGCAGTGTACTAGGGTTTCCTTTTCTTCACATCCTCGCCAGCACTTATTGTTTACTGATATATTGATGATAGCCATTCTGGATTTTTCTCACTTTAACAGCAGAGTCACCAAGATAATACTACTCTCTTCCTAACAATGCAAAGAGGTGACCCTGGCCATTAAAATTCCCTGTTGCACAGGGGCCATGCTAATTTATCTTTTCTGTATGGTTCCAACTTAGTATATTGGCTGCCGACCTCTACCTTTCAGCTCAAGTGTTAAAATAAATATGAAGTTCATTATGAGATAGAAATAAATCTTTCTGACAAAGAAAAAATAAGGGGACCAAACAAAATTTTCTGTTGCCCGAGAGAGCATTTAACTGGGGCCTTCCAGGTTCCAGGAGGGAAATGGAGCCACCTTCCCTTTGTTTCTCATAAAACAGAAGTTGGTGAATGGCTGTTAAGTGGCTGGTTGCACCTTCTTAGTGGCAGATTATAACTTGAACTCAACCTCACATTCTGGAAAGGCATATATCTTTTTAAATATATATATATTTTTATTGATTTCAGAGAGGAAGGAAGAGGGAGAAAAAGATAGAAACATCAATGATGAGAGAGAATCATTGATTGGCTGCCTCCTGCATGCCCCCTACTGGGGATCGAGCCAGAAACCGGGCATGTGCCCTTGGCCGGAATCGAACCTGGGACCCTTCAGTCCGCCGGCCAATGCTCTATCCACTGAGCCAAACCAGCTAGTCCTGGAAAGGCATATTCTTTACAGAGTTGTGCAGATGGTTTCCCCATATACTCATATTTTTAAAACATACAATTATCTATGTATCTGTATAGCAAAATGCTCGGGCTGGTTCCCAAACCATTCATTCAGTTGCTTTGATCATAGCATTTTGGGGCTTGATTTCCTAAGAGAAATACATGTTTTCTGTTTGTTCTCAGACATAGGCAGAAATCTGGGCTTTAAAAAATGATTTGTGCTTCTAATGCTTTCACACTTAAAAAAGTATCTTTAATACTGGAAATCAAATAGAATGATACTGTAGAAACAATCATGTTATCCCTTTTCTCTCTAGAGACTCTTAACTAAAGATGGACAATTTTCTAAAATTCATATATATTTTCCAAGTGAAATGTAAAGTATAGGGTCCATGCATTTGTTTTAGAAGAGCTGTCTGTCTTCAGAAGGAGCATACAGTTCTATTTCTATTTGGAGAAAAAACATGAAGTGCCTAAGCTAAATTAAAAAATTAGCCTGGCGGGGTGACTCAGTTGGTTAAAGTGTCCTCCTGATATGCCAACGTTACAGGTTTGATCCCCGGTCAGGGCACATACAAGAATCAACCAATGAAGACATAAATAAGTAGAACAACAAATCGATGTCCCCCCCCCCCCCCCCCAAATCAATCAATAGAAATGAGCCTTGACCTGTACTATGGCATAAATGCAAAGTCTCAGAAAAAGACAATATTGAAGCTTGCTGTTTGTTTTATGCTTTTGTAAGACTCTAAAGGCTGATTCCTAACCAAGTAGGTCAGGAGAACCTGGATAATTTGGGGGATGTTCTTGTAAGAAACTGATAAACAGCAATTGCTGAAACACCTTGGAAAGAGAAAGGGTTGGAGTTTAAGAATAGCTAATAAGGGACATTTAAAAGGGAAAAAAAGGTGATAGGAAAATGTTTGAAGTGGAAAAAAAATTGATACTTGAATACAATGCATGCAAAAGAAAAAAGAAAAAAAAAGGAGCCCACGAAAGAAGTCTTAAAGAAATGTGGAAAAGCCCTGGAGATGAAATGTTATATAAATAGTGCTAGTCAGTTATAATCAACCATGACAAAGCCACATGTTTTGTAACTGAAAGAACTGACAAAAGCAAAACAACCAACTCAGCATTGGATCAAGGCAATTGGGGAAAAGAGCATTTATTTTATTTTATTTTTCTGAATGGTGTGTTTCTGTTGTTATTGTTCTTTTTTCTTTTTAAGTGTCCAATTTTACTGTACATGGTGTTATTTTACAGCAGAGCAGATAGACGTTTATATACAGGATAAAGTGTTCCCTCCGATAAATCACGTGCCCACCTGGCACCCCAGAGAGTTATTGCAATATTGTTAACTATACTCCCTGTGAAAAGAGTGTTTATTAATCGCAAAAAATGGGGGCTGGTATTTAGGACAGCTGAGGAAAAATACAAGGAAATCATGGATGGCATGAAAATGTTGAGAAACTGGATAAATGCTAAATCAAAAGAACTGGAAAACAATAAATTTTTCCATTGGCGTTATGATGGCATTAAATAACAACTAATTATAATGACTAATTATAGACAAACTAGAGGCCCAGTGCATGAGATTTGACCTGTACCTGGCCTACGCCCTCTCGCAGTCCGGGAACCCTCGGGGGATGTCCTACTGACTGATGCATGAGGCGGAAGAGGCTCCTGCCACTGCCACTGTGTTTGCCAGCCATGAGCCCAGCTTCTGGCTGGGAGGCGCTCCCCCTGTGGGAGTGCACTGACCACCAGGGAGCAGCTCCTGCATTGAGTGTCTGCCTCCTGGTGGTCAGTGTACATCATAGCAACCGGTCGTTCTGCTGTTCGGTCAATTTGCATATTAGCCTTTTATTATATAGGGTTCAGCAAGACTTAGAAAAAGAAGAACTGACCTTCTATAAGATATAAAGAATAATATCTGTGCCAAGTAGAGGAGCAGATAAAATTCTTAATACCATTCTTGTCAAATCAGTTCCCTACTCAGAAACCCTCTGTGTGCCCCACTGCCTGCTGAATGGACCCATCCTGAGGTCTGCACTAAAGCATGCAGTTCAGCCAGAACGCTCCAAACCAGCAGAACCATGGTCAGCTCACCCAGCTTAGGGCTCTTGCCTTCTGCCTCTGTATCAAGATCTGTCCCATCTTGAATAAATGTCCTCTCCTCATTTCAGTCTTTACATCGCATATATAAAAAATATCTCCAATCACATCCTCCACTATTACTTTATTCAGCAAGTATATATGGACTGCCTACTGTGGACCTGGAACTTTTTTAGATTCTGGGACACAGTGGTGAAACAACAGATAGCAATCATTGTTATCATGAAGCCTATTAATTGAGGGAAAAGTGGAGAAGATATCCCAAGAATAAATAAAGAAGTAAAATAATCTTCATGAAACATTTCTCCATTTCTCCTGCATTAGTTTGCATGGGTAAACTATAACAAATTACCCAAATCTGGCAACTTAAAACAACAGGAATTTATTCCCTGATCTTCCTGGAGGACTGAACTCTGAAACGAGGTGCTGGCAGTCCCCCACAATCTCTGAAGGCTCTGGGGGAGAATCCTTTGCCTGTTCTGGCTTCTGGTGGCTTCTAGTATTCCTTGAGGCCACAACACTCCAACCTCTGCCTCAGTGATCCCATTGTTTGCTTCTCTTTATGTCTAGGTGAGGTCTCTCTCTGCCTCTCTGATGAGGACACTTATTGTTGGATTTAGGGCCCACTCTAAATGAAATCCAGGATGATGTCATCTGAAGACCCTTAACTTAATTACATCTGCAAAGACCTTTTTCCCAAATAAGGTCACTTTCCAGGTTGCAGGCATTGCAGTGGACATCTGGGGTGGGGTTGTCCATTTTTTGGACTTCATCTCTCAAGTCTGTGTAGAAGAAGTTTCTAATTTTTTGAAAGTGCACAATCTCACTTAATTTTTTTAATCATATTCATTTTGTGTGGCCATTTATGGACTTGTTTTTTTCTCTCTCCTTTGCTCTCTCCCCCCACATGCAATCTACCAGCAGCTCCTTTAAATTCTCCCTTCAAAATATATTGCAATTCCTTTATGTCTTTCTCAGCTGCTCTCATTCTGGTCCATACAGCATTGTTTTTTACCTAAATGCTTGCTGTAGCCTCCTCTCTGTCCTCCCTCATTCATCTTGCCCCTCCACAGACCTGCCTCCTCACAGCAGCTAACTAACAGCTCTTCCAAGAGTACACCAGAGCCTCTGTAAATCACTTGCAGACATATGCTTTCCTGTAAGACCCTAGTTAATAATGTTCAATGAAGCCCAGCCAGTGTGGCTCAGTGGTTGAGCATTGACCTGTGCACCAGGAGGTCATGGTTTGATTCTCCATCAGGGAACATGCTTGGGTTGCAGGGCTTGATCTCCAGTAGGGGGCGTGCACAAGGAGGCTGATAGATGCTTCTCTCTCATCACTGACGCTTCTATCTCTCTCTCCCTCTCCCTTCCTTCCTCTTTGAAATCAATACAAATATATTTTTTAAAAATAATGTTCAATGTAGCATGATCAAAATGATTATACTTGTGGTTATAGGTTCACTACCTGTCTCCCTGCACTGTAGTAGAAGGTAAGTGCTTTATTTATTTATTTATTTATTTATTTATTTATTTATTTATTTTGAGAAAGTTAAGATAAACATCATGAGTGTAGGATTTAAAATGAACTTCCCTGGTAGCTCCTAAAATCCGAACTAAAACAGCCTATGTTCAGGCATCATCTCCATCTACTATTTGGTAAAATGCTGGGTGTCCCTCAGAAGCCTCGCCAAGAAGACCTCAATTATGCTGAGAGCACTCATTCTATTTCTTTAGGTGAGAAGAGGATTAACACCTTTTGGAAATATTTCCACAAGAATCAAATAAGGAATTTCTTGCTGACATTTATTTACCCAAAATTTAAATAGTTATTTTATCTCAGTCTTCAAGTGCTTGTTTAGGTTTTACTCTAATCTGGTAGCTCCTAAAGTGTGCCCGCGCCCCCGGCCCCCCCCCCCCCCCCCCGCCCCCATCAGTCCATTAACATAACCTGAGAGCGAATAGAAATGCAAATGTTGGGATCCCACCCCAAAGCAACAGAAAGAGAAGCTTTGGGGGTGAGGCCCACCAGGCTGTAGCTTAACAAGACCTCCTGCTGTTTCTGGTTCTTGATAAATTTGAGAACCACTGCTTTAAGTGATTTCAATGGCTTTAACCACTCTCATTGTGTTAGGCTAGTTTTAATCCCATCTTTGTTATTTGAGTATCAGGCAGTCTCTTTCAAACTCACACCCTCTTTCTTTGAAACTTCTTGGAAAAATGCTTCTTCAAATAGTTATAAGTGCTTGTGCATATGCTATATATGTGTATAATATAGATGTGTTGTATATGTATAATTTACCTATGTATGTATAACATATGAATATATGTAATTTATTTATTTATATAAGACATAGAAGAAAACATTGGATCTATACCAAGGTGTGTATGATAACACTATTTCCACAGGGATCAAATAAGTAATTTCTTGGATTAGAAATGAAATCCTCCCTTCAAAATAGATTTCAATTCCTTTATATTTTCTTTACATTTAGAAAAATGTAATAAATATTATTTTGAAGAAATACAATACATTATTTTTCTCTGAACCATCAATTAGTTGATCTGAAAGAGTTCTTTTCTTGAGCTCCCATGGTGCATTCTTTATCTCTTTAAAATTATATATTATTTTTTAAAAAATTATATGAAGAAAAGTGGGAATTCATATAGGTGTGATATAATGATCTTTTAAAAATTTAATAAATTTTGCTGAGACCATGGTGTACCCATCCAAGAAACATAAAATTAGAGTCTTGAGATTTACACTATAGAGCACAAAAAATTCCAGAGGATAAAAAAAACAACTAAGTGTAAAAACTAAAATTATAGAAGTGCTAGAAGAAAATATGCAGAAATTCCTTTATAAACTTGAAGTAGGGAAGGCCTTTCTAACTATGACACAAACTCCACTAAAAAGAGATTGATAATTTCAACTTAATTTAAAAGGAATTCCCCAATACCTACTGCTAGGTGAGTTTGTATATGATGTTCCATACAAATAGCAAACTGAACAAAAATACAATTTACAATTAATGAAACAAAGTGCTAATTTCTACTTCAAAGAAAAGAGAAGGAAAGAATCAGTGATCCATTAGAAAAATGAGCAAAGGACCCAAACAGATAACTAAATACAAATGGTTCATTGAAATATGTGAAGAAATATCATCTACCTCCATAATAAGAAAAATGTAGATTAAAGCTATGCTTAAATATCATTTTTAATTTATTAGATTAGATTATTACAAAAGTTGGACAATACCCATGTTGGCAAGGGGAGAAACAGAATCTCACAGATATTACTGGTGCAAGTTCAAAATAGTACAGCTACTATTGGGGGCAATTTGACAATCTATCAAAATGATAAATGCAAGTCAAACAGAAAAAGACTAGTAACATATGATCTCACTTATTTGTGTAACTTAAAAAAAAATAACTCGAAGAGAAACCAAGATGGCGGCATAGGTAAACACTGGAGTTTGCTGCCTCGAACAACCACTTCAAAAATACAACTAAAAGACGGAACGGACATCATCCAGAACCACAGGAAGGCTGGCTGAGTGGAAATTCTACAACTAGGAGGAAAGAGAAAAGCATACCGAGACTCAGAGGAGGCGCAGTGCGGAAGTAAAATACTAAGGTGCGGAGGTGCATGCGGAGCGGGCTGGTGGTTGAGGGCGCGGTTGTCGTTTTCAATCGGGAGGGAGTCTCAGGCTCTGAGCTCCAGTTCCGGGCGAGTCTCTAGGGACCCAGACTCAAACGGGAGAAGCGGGACTGTCTGGCATTGGTCGGAACTCGAGGGCAGCTTTCTCTCCGAGGGGCTTGCAGCGATTACCCGGACACTGAGAAGCAGAGCCTCTGAGGGCTGGACTGAGAGCAGCCATAACTGCTAGCCCTGCCCTGTTGATCCCGTGGGACCTGCCCCGCCCAAGCCCTGCAGGGAGGCTTTTGCTGGATAGCCTCAGGCAAAGGCTAGATTAGCACCTCCCTAGAGATCCAGGAGCCAGGAAGCCAGAGGTCAGAGTGGGACCATCCAGTTTGCAGCTCCGTGGAACCATAAAGGACACACTCAGGGGGCAGACTCAGTGAGCACCAAAGCCCCATTGAAGCAAGTCTTGCCCCAGAGGGGTGTCTCCAGCACAGAAGTTTTCCCACTGCAGACACAGCTGATTCTCACAGCCAATTGGCCTGGTGGTCAATTCCTCCCTGTGATAACTACAATAATCAAGGCTTAACTACAACAAGACTGTGCACAAAGACCACAAGGGGGTGCACCAAGGGTGTCCTCCTCAGGTAATTGGGGAGGCTGAACTACTGGGCCCTAGAGGACACTCAGCACAGAAAACCACTTTATCAACACAGGGAAGCATAAAAAATGTAGAGACAAAGAAAAAGGACACAAATGACAGAAATGGAGAAAAGCAAACTACTGGATATAGAGTTCAAAACCATACTTTTAAGGTTTTTCAAGAATTTTCTAGAAACTGCTGATAAACTTAATGAGATCTATAAGAAATCTAATGAGACCCTCGAGGTTGTGATAAAGAACCAACTAGAAATTAAGCATACACTGACTGAAATAAAGAATATTATACAGACTCCCAACAGCAGACTAGAGGATTGCAAGAATCAAGTCAACGATTTGAAATACGAAGAAGCAAAAAACACCCAACCAGAAAAGCAAAATGAAAAAAGAATCCGAAAATACAAAGATAGTGTAAGGAGCCTCTGGGACAGCTTCAAGCGTACCAACATCAGAATTATAGGGGTGCCAGAAGAAGAGAGAGAGCAAGATATTGAAAACCTATTTGAAGAAATAATGACAGAAAACTTCCCCTACCTGGTGAAAGAAATAGACTTACAAGTCCAGGAAGCGCATAGAACCCCAAACAAAAGGAATCCAAAGAGGACCACACCAAGACACATCATAATTAAAATGCCAAGAGCAAAAGACAAAGAGAGAATCCTAAAAGCAGCAAGAGAAAGAAAGTCAGTTACCTACAAGGGAGTACCCATACGAATGTCAGCTGATTTTTCAACAGAAACTTTGCAGGCCAGAAGGGAGTGGCAAGAAATATTCAAAGTGATGAATGCCAAGAACCTACAACCAAGATTACTTTATCCAGCAAAGCTATCATTCAGAATTGAAGGTCAGATAAAGAGCTTCACAGATAAGAAAAAGCTAAAGGAGTTCATCACCACCAAACCAGTATTATATGAAATGCTGAAAGTTATCCTTTAAGAAGAGGAAGAAGAAGAAAAAGGTAAAGATACAAATTATGAACAACAAATACACATCTATCAACAAGTGAATCTGAAAATCAAGTGAATAATCTGATGAACAGAATGAACTGGTGATTATAATAGAATCAGGGGCATAGAAAGGGAGTGGACTGGCTATTCTTGGGGGGGAAAGGGGTGTGGGAGATGCGGGAAGAGACTGGACAAAAACCGTGCACGTATGGATGAGGACAGTGGGTGGGGAGTGAGGGAGGAGGGTGGGGTGGGAACTGGGTGGAGGGGAGTTATGGGGGGAAAAAAGAGGAACAAATGTAATCTGAGCAATAAAGATTTAATTAATAAAAAAATAACTCAATAGATTTAGAGAACAGGTTGGTGTTGCCAAAGGCAGGGAGGGCCTGGTAGGTAGGAAAAATGGGTAAAGGGGTCAAAAGGTACAGATTTCTGGTTATAAAGTAAATAAGTCATGGAGATGTAATGTACAACACGTGACCCTAGTTAATACTACTGTATTGTGTACTTTAAAGTTGCTAAGAGTAGATCTTAAAAGTTTCCAAAATAAAAGACAAATGCATCATTTTTATTTTTACCTAGAAATCCCATTTCTGTATGTTTACCCTACAGAGACATCTGCAAACTTAAAAAATGAGGTGTACATATCTAAAGAAAAATATGTTACTTATTATAATTCTAAGAGTAACACCTACTTATTATAGGACATTTAAAAAGAAAACAAAAGGACAGAAATATAAAAACAATCCTTCACAATTCCCTCTCTAGGGACAATTGAAGTATGGTAGCAATCATCTCAGGTTGAAACTATAGTTTAACTTTAACCCTGCTGTTTGGCTTCTGTACTTATTTGCTTTGTTTAACAATAGAAAAGTTATTTTAATTTTCTGAATTATATATATCATCCCATTTGATTAAATACCCTATTGATTGTAATGTGAATATCCCATTGGTTGTGGTCATACTGGTCTTAGAAAGCACATTTTCCTTTACCTGGGAAGAACAGCACAATTATCCGAAGGTCAGAGGGCTCCAGTTAACATGTCCCTGTTGACCCAGTGTTCCGGAGACCCAAAACTATAATTTAGATAACATGCTTAAGTAAACTGCTTCTGCTTCTATAAACTGCTATTTTGCAAACCAGGTTCCTCATTCCAAACCTTGGGATGTAATCAATACCTTTGTGATCTTTGCCTATATAAATCTGGTGATGGGGCTGGGGTGGGGACTGCGTGATTTGGAGTGCATGGCCCCTCATAGTCCCGGATTGCAATAAATGTGACTCTTTAATTCGACTTCTTGAGGCGTCCTTCTGTGATTTGCAGGGTACAACACAATCACTGTAAACATTCTGGCATATTTACCTTCAATCTTTTCCATACAGTCCTTCATAAATATCTGTGTACATCCTTACAAAGTTGAGATCACACAGTGAGCATTGTATTTTGCATTTAACACTTAAGATGATTTTACAAGTATTTTACTATGTCATTTAAAACTCTTCTTAATCATGATGTTTATATTCTTTGTTAAAAATGTCCATTCTTTGTAATTATTTCTAATGATTTTAACGTCACTCCTAAGTCATCTGAAGGACTAAAGCCTTCACTCTTACTTCAGTCATTACATGTGGGACACAGGTAGGACAATAAGACATATTTGACAGATGCTTCCCTCAGTCAGGCTAAGATGCTGTTTTGCTACAATAGCATAGGTGCCATTCTGGAAGGTTTGGTTAGGGGAGATGGGCTCAGAAGGCATATTCTTCTGACAACAATTCCTGAACTTCATCAGTGCCCAACACTGTTGCCAGCGTTGACTGCAGCCTGACCTGGCGCTGGCATAGTGCACTATTTGTGATTTCATATCTGTCTTTTTCTTGTCAGGTTTCACATTGTCAGCAAAACTGGGGAAGAAGAGGAAAGACCAGAGGACCTGAACAAGTGGTCCTTGTTGGCCATGGGCTCTTCATAAGCACATTCACTATGTAGCCCTTCTAGCAGAGTGAGAGGGATGTCTAATATACAAATGAAATAAACCTATTTGAAGAAGTTTAGCAAGGGAGTAACAGCCTGTGGTTAGAGAAGATTAGAGTCAGAAAAATTTGCACTTAAATCCTGGATCTTTCTCCAAAGACTTTCTCCTTTACCCCCTGGAGGCTTGGGGAGGTAGCCTCTTCTTTTCTAGGCACAGCCCATAGCCTCCCTAAACTACAAACTAGAGTCTGAACTAGATTGGTAGGTGTCTCTTTAATTAAATTCTTCTTTCAACAGGGGCATGACATGATCAAAATAAGATTTGGCAGAAATTAATTCGTGATGATCTATCTAGCAGACCGAATGGAGAGAAGAAAGACAAGCAGAGAGAAGAGGCTGTTGCTGTCAGTTATATGAGCACATCTGTGAGCATGCACATAAATATTGGGAGTGGTCCAAGGGAATAGAAAGGAGGGCAGGGAAATAGGAGAGACCATGAAAGAGAAATGGATGGGGTTTGAAAATTGCTTTAATGCTAGGGGCAAGTGAAATGGGAAGGAAATCAACAAAGAGACCTACAGTTAAAGAGGCAGGGTGTGAGGAATTAGTTTGGAGGTGGGAAAGAGCAGATGATGAGTTTGGTTTTAAATGAGCTGTGCTTGAGATGCACTTTATAAACAAACAAAGAAAGGAGGCAGTGAGATGGGAAAGAGGACTTAAACCCATGGGCAAAGAGCTGAGATGTTAGACCAGAAGTGAAGTGTGGGAGACACATGGGAAGGATGTTTCCAGAATAGTCTGGCATAGGTTCTTTTTGGATCCATAGGGCAACAGGAAATATAGATTATTTCATGGAGTCAAAACAATAGGCAGACACTTTAGGTATGGCACCAGGTTGGACCAAAAGCATTATTCTAAAGAGATGGACAATTCCAGGAAGCAGGGAGAGGGGATTCATAAGGTACCGGTCTGTAGGCAACTGAATAGATGAGAAAAAACCCAAAACACCAAATAGAGAAAGCGTAGAATGCAGTTTCCCCTGAGGAGGAGTCTACATGAGGCAGTTGAGAGAAGCATGGAGAGTGGCTCCTTATAAGAAAGAACTTTAATCAGTTTTTGATTATCCACCTGTGATCTGTGTCCTTTGCAGGGTCACCTTGGCCATTCAGACATATCTTGCTTCCCTCTTCTAGCTGATTACTTCACACGGAGGTTAGTTGACAGTTCCAAGGATTAGATACTGATTTTCATTTATGAATATGTGGAAAAGCATTAAGAAACTATGCTATAAAAATAATAATGCCTAACAGTTTGCCTTTTGAAATCCAGTATGAAAGAGATGTTTCGTGATCTGATAATTTGAGGTGATCCATATTAATACAGCATTTCAATAATCTCTTGAAAATGGAATTAATTACCTGAAGCTAAATATTTATAGTTTCTAAATAATTCTCTAGACAGAGACATATTTGAGCTGCTGTATATTAATTTTCTGCCCCATTTTATGTTGCATGTTTCATGCCTTATAGTCAAAGATCTCCAGAAAAGTCAAGTTGGTTTATGGGCAATATTGTGTTGATTGACTCATTGCAATGAGGGATATCTCACACCATAGGAGACTATGGCCATTTCAGTAGGAGGATGTTAGAAATATTTTATAGGATTTGGGCTTGTATTAGGTGATTTTAGGGGGAATTCAAGAATGCTATGAGGAAGTAGGGACGATTTCATGACTGAAATTTTTATATCAAAAGGAGATGAGTCCTAGTTGGTTTGGCTCAATGTATAGAGTATTGGCTGCAGACTGAAGGGTACTGGGTTCAATTCCAGTCAAGGACACATGAGCCCGGGTTGTGGGCTCAATCCCCAATAGAGGGCATGCAGGAGGCAGCCGATCAATGATTCTCTCTCATCATTGATGTTTCTATCTCTCTGTCTCCCTTCCTCTCTGAAATCAATAAAAATATATTTAAATGCATATATACTAGTAGCCTTGTGCATGAATCCGAGCGCCAGTAGGTTGCTGCCACCCTCCTGTAGATCTCTGCCCGCTGCCCCGCCCTCCTGTAGCTCCCCCACCTCCCTCCCTCTTCCTCCCCCTCATAGCTTGCTGCCCTGCCCCCTCCTGTAGCTCTCCACAGCCTGCTTCTACCTCGCTGGCCCATCCTCCTGCCGATTCGTGATCTGGTTATGAGGCGCTTGGTCGTTACGCCTCAGGGTGTAACGGCTAATTAGCATATTCCTCTCTTATTATATAAAAAAATTTTTTTAAAAAGGGGGGTATGAAACATGCAAAGCTAAAGTTATAATTGGCAAAGAAGCAGCAGTCACTCATATCAGCGAGAACAGGAGCTGTTCAGATATTTGTGTTGTTTGGACCATACCTGTATTTTTGTCTGAGTCCAGACATGATTATGGATTGATCTTGTGTTTCTCTTCATCTATCATGGTCACAGGATGACCTTGAATGACATTGGTTTCTTGTGCAATTGTTTATATTCAACCGGAGAACACCATGTCCTACTGTGAGTGCCAGGCCAGCTGGAGTTAACCCCGGGGCCTAACTGATAGTACCAGGCTTGCTTGGGTGGGGCTGCTTTCCTTTCTTAGTATGAACTCTCCCAAATGCTACCTGTTTCTCAGTAATTAGCAACATGTGTTTGTTTTTTTAATCAATTAGTGTTTATAGAGGACCTCCTATATGCTGGGGTAGTATAGTGGTCAAAGCACCTGTGAATCCTTTGAAAATTAAAGCCAGAGGGGGTAGAAGAGAGAGGGAAACAGGAATTTACATTAATTTTTTTAAAAAAACGTAAAAAACATTAATTTAACAAACACACAAATATTTAATTACAAGACATAATAGTTATTATGCAGGAAAAGTACAGAGAGTTTTCAGAAGATATAACCACAGAGCTAATCTAAAGTCAGAAAACGATGCCTGAGCAGAAATCCAAATGATAAGTGGGAGTTAGCCAGGTGAAGAAGCTGGGGATGGAAGGGGGGAGGGCAGTCTGGGGAGACTGAATATCATCTGCAAAGGCCCTGAGGCAGAGAGACTTTGGAGAAAACAAAAGAAGGCCAGTATGCCCGTCTCCCTGCTCATCTCAAAGCTACTTCCAAGTCTTTTCTTGGACCAAAGAATATTTATTGTACTACTCAGCATCCAAAATAATGAGTTAAAAAGCCCAATCGGCTGTTTAGAAGCCAGCTGACTCTAACTGAAGACAGCTGCCACAATGATTTGTGAGAGTTAATGCAACTCCCAGAAGCAACAGTCTTCTTATCTGGGAATTCATCAAAACCTTATCATTCCAGTTTGAACCTAGACCTTTGTTGTTTTCACACTGAACATTTGGCCCACTCCATCTTCTCTCTTCTCTTTTTTTTAAAAATTATTCTCTGCTCAATTTTTAATTACTTTCTTGTATCTTATGTTTCTCATTAAACTCCTAGTCCTTTTGGGGGTGGGATTCTACCCTATTCATCTTCACAAGCTTCTCTAGCACCATGGCACTTAGTAGGTTTTGTTGGCTTAACTAACATTTATTGAGTAATGTGCCAAATATGTTCTTACTAGGATAAATAGTCTAAAAAGATGGATCTCTGCCCTCAGGAAGCTGGGAACCGTTGTAAGAATCTGACCCACCATCCTAAAAAATTAAAAAAGTAAAACTTTTGAGCTACTTTATCAAATTCCTCAATATAAATTTCTACAATTGCTTCTCCTATGATAAAATAATTTTTTATTTCATACTTCAGAGGGTAAGAAACAACTTTTAATCGTTTGGGGTATTTTAAAATAAAGTTTGAAGATTACAAGATGGCATTACTGCTGTTAAAATCAGATGTCTTAATTGTGTTCCCATTTATAATTGATGCTTTCACCTTGGGGTATTTGAAAATGAGGTGCATTTGCTTTTATCTTGCCAGTGGCAGCCCCTTGTAATGCTTGTGTGAGCACAAGACTAAGAATTAGGAACTCCTCATTCCTCCCCTGACTCACCAGGTTGCCCAACTTAACCTCACCGTTTCTTCTTCTGTAAAATGGGGATAATAATACTTACCTCTCTGACTGGGGTGTCTTGAGTATTAATTAGTGTTTGTCAAGTGCTTTGAGATCTTCAGATGAAAGGCCCCGTGGAAGCCCAGTATAATGTATGATTATATAAAAGTCTCCCCACCTCCCACTTTCACTGAGCGGTGATTCCCAATTATAGCCAACTCTAAATGGCCGTAATGCTGCATTCAGACACGACAAGGCAAGTTTTATTGGTCCATTAGGACCTGCCTATTTGAGGGAATTAGTTTTGTGAAAACGGTTATTATGCCAAGGACTTTTATTTTAGGCAGTTGTTGGTCTTCAGAGTTAACTACGAAGCCATTTGGAAAGGTTGGTTTCACACTTCGGTTGGGAAGACGGGCTTTCATGGCCGTGCCATTGACATCTAAAGAAGCTTAGGCATGCGGTGTGGGAGAACTTACTCCATAAAGTGAAATTATATTTATAGGGAAGGCCCACTTCAGTTTCTGAGAAACCAGCCGGACGGTGAAGACAATGCTCCCACTTAATTAGGAAAGGAAGAAGTGTCTCCCCCATATAATTTTCTGGATTTCAATTTCAAAGGATTCATAGCTTGCAAAATAAATTAATTCTCTCATTAGAACCATATTTAATACCTAGCAGGGAGCTAAGTCCACTTCTGGTACCTTTTTTTCTTTCTCTTTTTTAACTTTTTTGTGGATCAGTCTTGGTGACCCAGTATTTGGGGATGGCAGACTGGGTTCCATTTCAGATCGGGGGTACAATTCTTACCGGTGGTTGCTAGATTGAAATACATATGTTCTTGGAAGAATTACGGACAACAGTGTGTTGATTGTGGGGGTTGGTGGGTCGAGGTGGAAGAGGGGACAAATGGTGATGGAAAAAAAATAAAATTAAAGTACCATTAATTTATCTTGTTCCAGACTTATTTATTTGTTTTTTGATCTACCATCAGGCTTAGCATTCTCCTGGTTCAAAAGTAGCTGTTCATCTCTTTTTCAGGAAGCACGGCCTTGCCTAGGTAAGTATATTCCAAAAGCTACCTGAGTTGTTAACTTGATGAAGATCTCATGTAAAACTGAGATGACACATGCATCTTTTCAGGACTATAAATTTCTTTTAAAAAATACAAAATAAAATTCTATAAGGAGCCAATATTCCATAATAATTACAAATTGTGTGCTTTTAGGATTTGTTTGAAAGGCAGGACAGAAAAAGATGAAGTGACAATATTTTATCAATTTTTTTCCTATAGAAAATGATAAGCTATTTTCTTATCATGTAGATAACCAGTTAATATTCGTATCATGTTTGTAAACACTGTATGACCTCATTCAGATTCATTTCTAATTTGTGATAATTTGGGTGTGAAGAGAAGTAAAACCACTATTGTTTTACCCATGGAAACAGAGCTCCTTAAGCAAATTCATTGTGTAAACAAGGGAAATACTTTCTTTACTTAAGAGTGAGGCCTAACATTGTCTAGGGCCTGAGAAACCAGTTAGTGGCATTGTTGGCATACAAAGAACATGCCAATTACAAATGATCCTTATCTACCTATTAACAGACTTAGCAGTCACTCCAGCACTTACACCCCATTATCCTGACCATAATTTTGCTATGTTTGCTTACTAAAACACACACATACCAGTGTACCTCTTAAAAAGTCACAGATTTCAGTGATCTAATGAGTTTTTGTCTGCATGTATGTTGTTAATCTTTTCATTAACACTGAAAATCAGTTAGTCATTTATTCAAATAATACCACACCACTGAGAATGCTATTGTCCCTGGCCTGGAGGTGGGAGGAAGGAAGACTAATACAGAAAAATTGTTGTGTAGTGTGACACAGGAGAATCTTGGTTATTCTGGTGAATTCTGGGGAGGGCAGATGGAAGGAAGGGTGATGCCAGACTGCACCTTGCAGGGAAAATCATATAGCGTTGTGGGGAGGGGGAGGCAGGAGGCAGGAGACAGGAAGAAGGAGGGTGCAAAGACATGGAGGGGTGGCTGGAATGCGGGGTAGGAGTAGGCACAGGTCGGGAAGCAAGACCGGGCTCAGATCAAAACTAGCTCACGGCTCACGCTAACTAGGTTAGATTTTACGAAAAAGATGACTTGACGCCACAGAAAGGGTTTAGCGGTGTGATGTGATCCGGTTTAAGTTTAGGACAGTCTGTCAGACAGCCTTGCTCAGGGCCTCCCAGACGTGGCTCCTCATCAGAATGACTAAAACCCACGAAACAGAAGCAAAAACCATCTTATTTATTTTCAAAAGTTAAACATGAACACATTAAACTCAAAAGCATTGAAAAAGATCAACTACCCCCTTTCTCCTTCACACCCTCACTAACATCAAAAGCCTACTTCAAGTTGTTTTTATGCTTCTTTCCAGTCTTTGGATGAATACAAGCTAATGAGTATGAGTTCCTTTCTTAGCCCAAAGGCAGAACAGTGTAGGCATTAGTCCGCACCTTGCTTTTTCTGTTTTGGGTGTGTTGTTGTTTTGTTTTTTTGTTGTTGTTTTTCGATTTCATTTAGAAGGGGCAAGCTCAGAATCTGTATTTTTACAAGGCTCCTCATGGCTGCTGATAACCAGTTGGAAACCACTGGCCTAGGGGATGGGTGGGATGAATGTAAGTTTGGAAACATTGGGAATGGAAAGGAAATCCACTTTCAGAGATATTTAAGATCCTTCCTTTGGGAAATTCTTATTGTCATCAGGATAATATTGGAAATATTCATCCCAGGTGTAGTCTATTCCTGGTAAGTTGGGTTTCATGATTACAGCCCACAGGTGGGGACAAGGCAGCAGGAGGACATGAGCCGGGGGACACTGAGAGAAGGGACAGGCAAGAGGAGCTTCAACCCCGCCTCCCCCAGGTGGCAGAGGAGGACCTGCGTTTGGTCTCCCAGATATCTCTCAGTCAACTATTGTGTGGAGGCAGGGAAGGCACCCCCAATTCTCCAGGGGTCTGTGGAAAGATGGTGACTGCACTGGGCTGATAGGTCCTTGATCTGTGTCTCCCAGGCAGAGCCGCCAAAAACAGAGACCAGTGGGGGTCATGGCCATCTCTCAGGACTGCACGTCACCCAGAGGTCTGGGGAGGCCCCTCGACAGGAAGGAGTGTGGAGCCCAGGCCGAGCACATGAGCCCCCAGTGCCAGCAACGGACACGGGGTCTGTCTGTGCTGATAGATCCAAGCCCCTATTTTCCCTGTCACCTGGATATATGCCCAGAGCTGCCATTTTGGAGCAGCAGGAGGGACAGGAAATCAGAATTTACCCAAAAGAGAATAAGTTGGTTAGTGGGTCAGACTGAGTTTAATTCTACTGCCAATAATGAAGAGCAGATCAATTATATTGGGATAAAAAAAGAAGCCCCTTTTTTGCATATCTAACTAACCTAAGTACATTTGCACCTCCAATACAACACTATTTACATTTTTTATAATATGTAGGATTTCATGCTTGTCCCCAAATCTGAGCATTCAAAGATGGCTAAGAGAGTTGTACCCAAGGCTCAGAAAAGTGCTGTTAAATATGCCGGTCAGAGAAGAATTGAGGTGATGACAGGTATGCTTAATTCACCCATTTCTTGAAGGTGGGAATTCGGACAGCTCTCAGAGTGTCCTAAGGCCAGAGGGATTACTTTTAGAGCTGCCACTCATGAAGGTGGGTGTTCTCTTCTTAAGACCATTTTCTTCTTATTTACTTATCACTTTTGTGGTGACTTTGTCCTACGTTTGTATTTTACTATGAAAACACAGAGAAAGTTGTTTCATTATAGAGTTTTAAAATAGATCCCTAAATTCCAGGGGCAATGGGAATGGGACAACCTGAATCTCTGCCACCTAGCTGGGGAATTTGCTGCATTGCTGATGATCGCTAATAATAATAATAATAATAATAATCTCTCTATATAGAAAACCCTAATATGCAAATAGACCGAACAGTGGGACAACCGAACAACCAAACAACCGGTCACTATGACGTGCGCTGACCACTGGGGCAGGGGGGGAGTGTGTGGAAAATGGCGGGCATCGGCAGTGGCCGGAACATGGCGGGCATCAGCAGTGGTAGGATGGTGGAGCAGGTGAGGGGGGCACCAGACCAAGGTGGGGTGCCGGTCGCTGTCATCAGGGTAAGCCTTTGGTGGTTACTGAAAATTCTTTGCTCCCACCGGGCGCTCGCACCTACGCTGGTGCTGGCCCTGCTTGCACCTGCTGCCAGCACCAGAGCCACCACTTGCACCCACTGCAGGCGCCCGGAGCCGGTCCTGATTACTCGACGCCATCAGCAGGTGTGAGCAGGAGCTGCCAGCCCCAATCGCCCCTGAGGGCTTTTCCACCTCCCCCTGCTCCTGAGGGGCGATCGGGGCAGGAGCCACCACTTGCATCCACTCCCGGTGCCAGCCCCAATCGTTCCAGTGCTGTCAGCACGTGGGAGCAGCAGTGGGAGTAGGGCTGCTAGCAGACAGGGGACCGGGGCTGTGGTGGAAGGGGCCGGGCGGAGGATGTGCGGAGACCTGCCCCTGTGCCAACCGCAGTCTTGCGGCCCACAGTTCCTTTCAAGGTGCACGAATTTGTGCACTGGGTCCCTAGGAATAATAATAATTTGTTAATCCTCACCCAATGATATTTTCTCCATTGATTTTTAGAGAGAGTGGAAAGGAGGGGGAGAGACAAGAGAGAGAAACATCTATGTAAGAGAGACACATCAATTGGTTGCCTCCCTGTTCCTGGGGACTGAGCCTGCGACTGAAGTACATGTCCTTGACTGCAATTGAACCCGGGACCCTTCAGTCCACAGGCCAACACTCTAACCAGCGAGCCAAACTGGCTAGGGCTTATTGTTTTCCCCCCAAAAGTGAGCTGTTTGCTTTGATTGGCATATTAGAGAAATCATTGTCCCTTTAAGGCTGGAAGAATTCGTGCTCTCAACAAGGATGATTCCTTGGTAGAAAAAATGGACCCCTGAGAAAATTTACCGTTCAGTATAGCTGGTTTCCTAGACAAACCCTTTCCTTCTGAGTGTGATGGCTACAGTGGCAGTTTCTGGATCAGGGTCGAGAAACCATTTACATACCAAAAAAAAAGTCAGTTCTGCAGTGTCCCTATCCTCAAATAGCTGATTTTGTTCATTGAGATACAAGATATAATATGAAAAACAGACCAAAAGTTTTTTTCTTGGTCTCCTAAAGTATTTGTGGTCTAGCATTTGTCAGTAAATGAGGTGTCCCATATAAAGAGGTTGACATAAATTATTTGATCACGAAGTTCATGTGGGTCTTAAATAAATGGCTTAATTGTATAGTATTTTTATTAGGTATAGTTGTAAGATTTTGTATTATATAATTTGGTTGCTGTTACCTTTCAATAAAGACTCTTAATAGTAATATAAGCCTGGAGCACATGGTGATGCCAAGAGCTTTAACCATCAGATGTAAATATTATTGGACCAATAAAACATGCCCCTAATGTCTCTTAGTACAGATGTAACTTTTTTATTTTAGAAAAAAGAATCTTAAGGAAAAAGAAACTATTTAAAATAACATCCTTCATGTATGACAAATAATTCAGAGGGGTAAAAAAAAGAAACAGTTCTGAATTCAACATTTCAAGTGAAGAAGTCAAGAATTTGCTATGAGCCGAAACCGGTTTGGCTCAGTGGATAGAGCATCGGCCTGCGGACTCAAGGGTCCCAGGTTCCATTCCGGTCAAGGGCATGTATCTGGGTTGCGGGCACATCCCCAGTGGGAGATGTGCAGGAGGCAGCTGATCGATGTTTCTCTCTCATCGATGTTTCTAACTTTCTATCTCTCTCCCTTCCTCTCTGTAAAAAATCAATAAAATATATTTTAAAAAAAAGAATTTGCTATGGAGAAAAAATATGGACTAGCTATATCACTTATAATTGCTCAACGTTGATGTTACTTTTTTCTAATCAGGTGTTCTGACTTCTTTTTTGGGGGGAAATTTGTCTTGTTTCTTAAATCCTCTGGTCCCGAGATCTTTCACTTTAGCTTCAATCTCTCCTCCCTTTTTTAAAAAAGAAATGTTTTCGTAGATGCTAAGCCTGCCTTTTCAGTTAGTTTTCTGGTAAAGTAAAGAAACGAAATTTCAGCTGTTTAAAATGAGTGAAAGTTGCCCAGATGCTCTGAAAGTTGACTGGATAAAAGTTAGGGGAAATTTCTACATGAGTAGCGTTTCAGAGACTTCTCTTAGTCTTTCAGTTTCCACAAAGGGTGCCTCCTTTTCAGTCTGCTTTTGGAAGTATTTGGGTGGAGTTGGGGAGAAACCGAGAGGCTTGTCAAAATTATTTCCTGCAAGAGCATATGGTGTCTTGGGATCGCTACACCTTGGGCAAGTTTCTGCAAGTTGGGCAGAGGCCCAGTAATCATACAAGGAAGTGGATAAAGTGCTTGCCAACAGTCTCTGTGTGAACTGATTAATATCATAACTAATATTTGTTGAGTGACTATTATTTGCTAGACTTGTCACAGGTGCTGAGGACACGGCAGTGAGCGTGGGAATTCTGATGGGATTTTCCTCAGAATCAGGCATGTTAGCATTTGATGAATCAGAAAACTGGTTTTGAACCGGAACCATCAATTCTCTCCTAATCTTTGGAAAAAAGAAACATAGCTTCTTTTAAAAAATCTAACTTGTAACACTTTCAAATGTTCGTCTTTTTTCTAGCTCCTACATTCAGCTGGGTGAGAACGGGAAACCCACCTACTTATTTTGGGCCTCAGTTTCCTCACCTAAAATTAGGGAATTCACGCCCGGCCGGCAGGGCTCAGTGGTTGAACATTGACCTATGAACCAGGAAGTCAGGGTTCGATTCTGGTCAGGGCACATGCCCGGGTTGCGGGCTCAATCCCCAGTGGGGAGCATGAAGAAGGCAGCCAATCAATGATTCTCTCTCATCATTGATGTTTCTCTCTTTCCTCTCTCCCTTCCTCTCTGAAATCAATAAAAATATATTTAAAATAAGTAAGTAAGTAAAAAATAAAATTCAGAAATTCATTGGAAGAAAAGATCTCAAAGGGGTTCTCAATTGCTTATGTGCATTAGAGTCACCAGAGGGCTTGATTAAACACAGATTTCTGGGCCCGCCCCCAGAGTTTCTGATTTAGCCAGTCAAGGGGCGGGGCTAAAAATTTGTATTTCCAACAAGTTCCCAGGTGATGCCCACACTTTGAGAACCACTGGGTCCAGAATACCTTGATCTACCCCATGACTCTGACTTTTAGTGTGTCTCAACATAATATGAATATGAACTTTCTCATTTCTAACTTCCTTGGAAGATTCTCCTGTGGTAATTTTGTCAAAGGCTATGAAGACTAGCACCTAGAAAATGTGCTTTATATTCCTTCATCCCAGTGTTGACTTTCAAAATTTGGACCCTGTGAGAGTCAGAGCAATTCCCTCACATCTGAAAACACGTGAAAGTCATGTTCATGCCTTCATTCATGGCTCACTTGTGTACTGTCAAGTGATAACCCAGCTCCACTGTACTACAGCTCCCAGCTCCTCCCTGTCCCCTGTTTTCTTTCTGTCCTCCTGGCAGATTTTAAGTCTTTTGGGGGAGGTGGGGAGAATAGCTCCTTGGCATGTAAAATTGGGCAGGAGTGTTGGTAAATGGATGGGCCAGTAAAATTCTGGTCATGCCAACGATTTTTAAATCTAGCAGTTTCTAAAAGTCTGTCTGTGGGCTCTGCATATAGATGTTTTGATGTCTTTGTGGAGGACAATAACTCTAGCATGACCCCTAATGCATGTCACATGTGAGAAGAAATTGGAGAAATCATTGTGACCAAATCAACGTCCTTTGGCTTTTTGTTTTGTTCTCTGATTTTCACTCTCCTGTAAATTTTCTCCATATCCAGTCACCATCTCCTTAATCAACAGGAGGCCTGAAAGGTCTTCAGCTCTCCCCATTGGTGGCCCAGAGAAACCTCAGACCCTGAGCAAGTGGCAGTAACTTTCTCATTATTTATTCAGTCAACTTTCCAAACATCTGGGTAATGTTCACTAATTTCACTAAGTTCTTGGTCCCCTGGGTCAGGTCCATGGGCCGTCTGAGACTGTGAATGAGGTGGAAGCAGTGGGGCCTCCTCAGAGTTGCCGACACATCCAAAGCTGCTGTGGGTCCCAGCTCAGCCACATTTTGCTGCACCTGTCACGCGCAGTTTCATACTCTTCCTACCTAAGTCTTCACTAGGCCACGTATTTATCTACAGCACTACACTTAATACTGACATTTGCACCTCATCCTACTATTTTGCTTTTAAACAGGGAGGAAGGCATTCCCTTCAGTCCAAGGGATCATGAGTTTAGAAATGACTTAGTCTGGGGACTTTCAACTTTGCCAAGAGCACCATAGTTCAGAGGGTATCTTTGGGACTGCCAGGTGAGAGTGTGAAGTGGACTACACAGACTCCTCACTTACTAGTAGCTTGGTTTTCATCTGTTTTATATATTAAGGCTCTCCATACGATTTTGTGAACAAGATGTCAAGCAGCTTTAAAAAGCAGCAGTTTGAAAACCACTTATTTGGTGTAAGATACCGTTGTACAACTGAGAAAACAAACTCAGAAATTAGCCCAAGATCACACAGTCACAGGTGGCTAAGTGGAAGGTGTGGCCTCTGCAAATTTAGGTAGTTTGCTTTTCATAAATCATCCTAAGTGGTGTGGCTAGCATTCATTTCAGATTCTTTATTCATTATTTCTTTATTTAGGTAAAATTTACATGAAATGAACTATTTTAAATTGTACAATTCAGTAGTATTGACCAAATACCACCTCCTTTTAGTTCCAGAATATTTTCATCACCCCAAAAGGAAACCCCAAACCCATTAAATCAATTACTTCCCTTTCTTCCACCACTTCTAGCCCATGACAACCACAAATCTGCCTTTTGTTTTTGTGGTCTTACCTATGCTGGACATTTCATAGAAAATAAATGATATAATATGTGTTCTTTTGTGTCTGGTTTCTTACACTTAGCATCATGTTTTCAAGGTTCATCCATATTATAGCATGTGTCAGCACTTCATTCTGTGGGTAGACCACATTTTATTGATTGTAGCTGCTTTATTATCATGTTCTCTTCTAAAACACTCTATCCCTGGAAGTATGCTGCCTATACCTCTGTATCCATGGGATGGGAACAGATAAAGACAACAGCTAAATCACTGCACCCAAGCCCTCGTCCTCCATCTCCCAATGGCTGCACTTGGTCCCTGTAGCAGCCAACTGGGTACTGACCTTACATCAGTCACTTAATCTTGCTGTGCCTCAATTTCCTCAGCTATAAAGTGGGCTTGATGACTACTTGCTGTCCACCCCACAGGGAATAATGAGTTAACGCTAGTTAAAAGCTTTGAGGTTCTCAGATGTCAGGCACCATGTGTCAGGTGTAAGTACAATGTAGCAATATAATCATCATCCACCAGGAGTGCAGTTTGTTTTTCCTAGCCACCTTTTTAAAAAATGACAAGCATCAATCAACTTTCCCAGGCATGCTGTGTGTAGTCTTCCTTTTTCCAGAACATTCCTTACTCCTAGGTAGAGTGAGGGCTCTTGTCTCTGCTTCCTCCAGTATAAACCTGCTCGTCAATTCTTAACAGAATGTAGGGTGCTATAAGTGACTGAGCACCACCCTATGCTAAATATAAGATACTTGGTTCTGCAATCTCATTTGATCCTTGATGTGGCCATTATGATAGACATGTTACTACAATTTGAAGAGGAGGCTTGTAAGGCCCAAGGAAACTATGTAGCCTGTGCAAAGTCCCAAAGCCAGAACAGGTGGAGGAAGGATCCAATCCTAGTTGTGTGAATTCTTTACACGCTGTGCTGCTTCACCTCCTAAGGCAGTGATGGCGAGCCTATGACACGCGTGTCAGAGGTGACACGTGAACTCATTTTTTTGGTTGATTTTTCTTTGTTAAATGGCATTTAAATATATAAAATAAATATCAAAAATATGTCTTTGTTTTACTATGGTTGCAAATATCAAAAAATTTCTATATGTGACATGGCACCAGAGTTAAGTTAGGGTTTTTCAAAATGCTGACACGCCGAGCTCAAAAGGTTCGCCATCACTGTCCTAAGGTGACTGGTTCCTTTCCTGAGAAGGTTTGAATGGCCATGTTGGTCCCCGTGCATCTGAAAGGCCTGCAGAGAATTATAAAATGGAATGAAAGAAGCAAACTGTACTGTGTTGAATAGTCCCCCACCCCCCTCCCCGTTCATGTCCACCTAGAACCTCAGAATGTGGCCTTATTTGGAAATAGGGTGTTTGCGATGACAATTGGTTAAGGTGAGGGCATACTGGTTTAGGTTGGGCCCTATACCCAATGGCTGGTGTCTTTATAAGAGAAAGGAGAGGGAGATTCCGACACAAACACACCGAGGGAAGATGGCCACGTGATGACAGGGGCAGAGATTAGGAATGATGGCGTTACAAGCCCAGTAACACCAAGGATTGCTGGCAACCACCGGAAGTCCGGAAGAGGCAAGGAAGACTTCTTCCCCAGAGCCTTCGGAGGAACAGGACGCTGCCGAAACCTTGATTTCAGACTTCTGGCTTCCAGAACTGCAAACTAATAAATAAATAAAAAATAAATCACCCTGTTTGTGGCAATTTGTTACAGCAGCCCTTGGAAACCAACATACAAACCTTCCTCCATAAATTTATGTGAGGACTCTTCCAATGGACTCCTCCACACACAGCTCATCTCATAAAGTTACGATCGAGTGAAAAGATGGTCTGAACCGAACTGTCTAGATAGTTAAATTAATGGAAAATTGAAACTTTGAAAAATTTTTACTGCACATGTATGTCTGTTAGCTACATGGCTAGGATGCTTGTCAAGAAATTTTGACATGTGGAAAAGAAAAAGGAATAAATGACAAAAATTTGTATGTTATGGATTAGAGAGATAGATTGGAAGCATAGATTTGGTATCTAGGGAAGTGAAATTACTAGTTACTGGAGTTTTAAACAGCTTATTCCATAAAGGAAGACAATGAGCTGAAAATAAAATACTCAAGAAAAATATTAAATATAGGCATGGGCAAAAGTAGGATTCCATTGTTCTTATGGAAAATAATATACTATTTAACAAATAACAGTACAAGAATAAATTCTGTGTTTTGTGTGCTCACAACTGTAAACTCACTTTCATCTACCCTGGTATTTACCGAGAGTAGTTTCCTGGCTAATGAACCTGAAAATTGAAGGTAAAGGGACTTTTTCTCTTTGGGACAAGTATAGGGATTAATTGAAGGCAAATATAATTTATCAAAGTAACATAGATTGGCTATGGAGGCTTTAGGCTGATCTCGGTTGTATTGCTTTTTATTAATTGCTTCATCCTACTCTTTACTAGTGAAGCCTATGGAGAGGCTGGTTGTCAAAGTTTGTCTCAAAAGGACCTAATTTCCAGACTGACGGCAGGGTAGTCAGCCATGGTTTCCATTCAGTAGAGCAGGATGAGCAGAGGATGGTGACCTGAAGTTCTGATTTCTAGTCAAATTCTCATCAGTTAGCCTATGGCCTTAGGTAAGACTCCAATCTCCACAAGTGTCTTCTGTTCCATGAAAGTATAAAATCTCTGTATACATTAAAATACCCCTTCCAGGTAAACGAAAAAGCCAAGAATGATAAAGTTGGTACCGGATGCACAGGGAGCGGGGTAGGGGACAGGCCAAAGGGTGTGGGTGAATGTGCTCTTCATTCTATGCAGAATGAAGGATTTAATATGAGGTTTCATGAAGGCCTAAACACATACATCAAGTGAATTCTATAAATTAACTTGATGATATTCCATTCCCTGTTGTGTGTTCAGGTCCAAAAGATGTATCATATCCCCTTGCAATCCTGCATTAGAAGAAACTGACATAAATGACATTCTTATTTTTTTATTTTAAAATATATTTTCATTGATTTCAGAGAGGAAGGGAGAGAGCGAAAAAGATAGAAATATCAATGATGAGAGTGAATCATTGATCAGCTGCCTCCTGCATGCCCCACAACAAGGATTGAGCCTGTAACTGGGGCATATGCCCTGACCACATGCCCTGACCACAATTGAACTGTGACCTTCTGGTTCATGGGTGGACGCTCAACCACTGAGTCACGTTGCTGGGCTAAAATGACATTCTTAAAGAAACAGGTTAATGCATTGATAATTTGTACTAAACTTCTGATCTAAACAAAAACTGCTGTCCCAAAATAGTGAAAATGAGACAATACCAATGCATTTAGTAAAAGAAAATGGGATTATTTTTATAATCTGCTATGCACTAACACATGCATATAGAACTTTTAAAATGCCTTGCTTTCGGTAGATGCTCAAAAAAGATTGGTTGGGCCCTAACCGGTTTGGCTCAGTGGATAGAGCGTCGGTCTGCAGACTCAAGGGTCCCAGGTTCGATTCCGGTCAAGGGCATGTGCCTTGGTTGCGGGCACATCCCCAGTAGGGAGTGTGCAGGAGGCAGCTGATCAATGTTTCTCTCTCATCAATGTTTCTAGCTCTCTATCCCTCTCCCTTCCTCTCTGTAAAAAAATCAATAAAATATATTAAAAAAAAAAAAGATTGGTTGGGCCCAGCTGGTGTGCTCAGTGGTTGAGTGTTGATCCATGAACCAAGAACTCATTGGTTCGATTCCAGGTCAAGGCACATGCTCTGGTTGTTGACTTGATCCTTGGTGGGGGCATGCAGGAGGCCGCCGATTGATGTATCTCTCTCATTGATGTTTCTATCTCTCTATCCCTCTCCTTTCATCTTTCTTTAAAATCAATAAAACATATTTAAAAAAAAAGATTGGTTGATTGGATGAATAAATACCTTCCTTTTGCATTACACTAATATTCTTCCTTCCTCTCCCATTTTTGGTTCATTTTCATTTTTGTTTTTTGGGGTTTTGTTTTGTGTTTTAAATTTAGGAGCAGCATCGTAAGAAATTGATCACCCAGGTACCTTCCTGCTCCTTCCGTGACAGTTCCTAATCCATCTATTCCACTAAGCTGTTGATGAACCACAGGAAACTAGCTTCCTTTAAAGATTTCCAAGACTTCATTCTGAACACAGAAGTGTGTCTGTTCATTCCAAGTGCAAACTAGTAATAAAAAAAATTACTCAATTCAATTTATCCTGTAAGTTAAACCAACACTGAAAATAATTTTTCAGGGCCAAATTTTTGGGGGTATTGAAAGTTGAAGGTATCTATAGGTTGAGTTTGGGCCACTGAGAACAAATTTCCTTTCCATGGCAGAACTGTTTTCATGGGAAACTCTCCTAATCAGGATTTCTTCAAGCAATCACTTCTAACCCAATCCCTGAATTCCATAGAGCTATCAGCCATTGTCCCTGCCAATTTACAGTGTCCTGGAAATCCCTAGCCATTGAATATAATGGAAAACAGAGTTTATAGTTAGAATTTGTTGGGGAAGCTGGAGCTTGTCACTTATCCCACCCCAGCTTGGACCTGTTTGAATTATTGTCATCAACAACAGCAGTTCAGTTGATTTTCTGGACACTGAATATTTAGGTCACAAGAATGTCAGTCATAATGATTATAAAAAGAGCTTTCAGATCCATGGATGAAAGGCATGAGATAACTGCAGCGTATTATGATTAATAATCATGATTATTATTGTTATTATGATTGCTGGTTATTATTTTAGTTTTATGGAGCCTCTCAGGAGTAATGGTTGTTTTGATGATCTTGACGTTTTTTAACAGGATTCTTAGCTCCTTTATAGTCCTAGCTGATCTATAGCTTTGTTTAAACTATTAAGGATTTAAGCCAATTGAATTATTGGAGCTTAGTGAAAATAGCTCCAGCAAAGTTGGAAGGTAAATGATATCAGCTTTTGTGAACAAGATGCAAGATAACTCTAAAAAAAAAGTGAAATGCTTTCCTTATTTATGTCTTTCCTATCACTATGCTGAGACAGAACATTTTACTCTATGGAAATCAACCATCTTTTAAGAGAATAATTTGGCAAAAATCTACTCTATTGACCATTTACAGGTTTTGATTCTTAGTTCTCTAAATTTGTATATCCAATTCAATGAGATATTTTTAATAGAAATTACTTTTTCCATGTTTCAATATTTCTAGATTATTTATCAGTCTGCAGCATAAGAAATAATTTATGTACATGGAGTTTCTTCCCTCAGTAATTCTCAGCCTAGTTAGAAAGAAGACAAATAGGTTAACAATTGAAATACTTTATGGTAACTACTGTGATAGAAATATACATAGCACGCTAATGGAACTCAGAAAGAAGCACCTACATTGGAGCAGGGGTGCCTAGTTCAAAGAAGTGGTGAGAAGGGAAAAGGGAGAGAAAGAGTAGGTGGACCAAGTAATGAAGAGTTAGCTAGAGAAAGAAGGCTAATAACTTTTATGTTAATAGTTTAAGAAATTTGGTGTGTCTGGAGAACAATGAGATTTGGGGAAAATTGAGCTTGGATCTAGAGAGAGAGGAAGGGAAAGGGGAGAGAGAGAGAGAAAGTCTAGAGAGAGAGGAAGGGAAAGGGGAGAGAGAGAGAGGAAGAGAGAGAGAAAGGGAGAGAGAGAGAGAGAAAGTGAAACATCCATCTGCTGCCTCCTGCATGACCCTCCCACTGGGATCAAGCCTGCAATCCAGGAACTTGTCCTAACGGGAATTGAACCAGCAACCCTTCGGTGCACATGACGACATCCAACCGAGAGACACCAGCCAGGGCAGATTTTATCTTAAAGTTAATAAAAATCACTAATTATTTTAAGTGGAGATTTAGAGAACACCACCATTTGAGAAAGATCATTTCAACTGTAAAGGATGGCATAAAGAGGGTGGGAATGGAGAAAGGTTGACATATATGTAAATCTTTGATGGAATAAAAATCAATAGAGTTTGGTGATTAATTAGAGATGGAAGGCATGAGAAAGGGAGGACTCAAGAATCCTACCATGGCCTAGCCGGTTTGGCTCAGTGGATACAGCCTCAACCTGCAGACTGAAGGGTCCATGGTTCAATTCTGGTTAAGGGCACATAGCTCACTTGCAGGCTTCTGGCCTTGGGGGGTGGAGGTGGGGCATGCTGGAGGCAACCAATCCATGTGTCTCTCTCACTTCGGTGTTTCTCTCTGTCTCTCCCTCTCCCTTCCACTCTCTCTAAAAATCAATGGAAAAACAACAACACCAACCAGAAAGAATATATGCACCCCTATGATTATAGCAGCACAATTTACAATAGCTAAGATTTGGAAACAGCCTAAGCGCCCATCAGCAGATGAATGGATTAGAAAACTGTGGTACATCTACACAATGGAATACTATGCTG
>NW_005871112.1:1632582-1662479 GCF_000147115.1 Myotis lucifugus | reverse complement strand
GGTGAGGGCATGTGCTGGAGGGTGGGAGCGGCCAGGGAGAGGTCAATGGGGGAAAAAGGTGACTCATGTAATACTTTAAAACAATAAAGAATTTAAATTTTAAAAAAATCAATGGAAAAAATACCCTCAGGTGAGGATTAAAAAAAAAAAGAAGAATCATACCAGATTTTTGGCTAGCATGCCCCTGTGAATGATAGTGCTATCACTGAAATGGAGAATACATGAAGAAGCACAAATGTTTTTGTTTTTAGGGAAGGTAATGAACCCTGTTTTTGAAGCATTCAGGTGGTAATGTGATAATGGTCTTCTGGCTTTACTTCCTCCATCCACTTAATGTGCCAGAAGAGAGGAAAGACAGTTGTAGGCAGCTGTATGGAGAAACAAAGACAATTTAACTTTTTTTCACTGCAGCATAAGAAATAATTTTGTGTTTTAAATTTAGGAGCAGCATCGTAAGAAAATATTATTATTATTTAAATATGTTTTTATTGATTTCAGAGAGGAAGGGAGAGGGAGAGAGAGATAGAAACATCAATGATGAGAGGGAATCATTGATTGGCTGCCTCCTGCACGCCCCCTACTGGGGATCGAGCCTGAAACCTGGGCATGTGCCCTTGACCGGAATCAAACCTGGGACCCTTCAGTCCATAGGCCCATGCTCTATCCACTGAGCAAAACCGGCTAGGGCTAAAAATATTATTTTTTAATGTTGAGTAGGTATTGCTTTAGTATCTCTAATGTTTATCTCGACAACTAACAGATGTGCCAACAACCTTGAATTAAAGACAGAAAAGAAAAAATCAATATCTAAATTGTTTCTCTAGGTCAATATAGAAATTCATGTACTGGAAATGTTTAAAAACCCATGATGGGTGGTAGCTTCTGCATTCTAGATGCTTGTCTTATGTGGTAATAGCATGGCAGGCTGTGAAAAGAACAATGGGGGCACAGGTTGCAAGTTTTAGCTTTATCGTTAGCTATCCGCATGATTTGGAGTAAGGAAAACTATCTTAGGTACACAATTATCTTCATAGCCTTCTATATCTAATATTAATAATTTTATAGTCTTTTCAAAATACAAGTTTCCATAGAAGTCAACAGAATCCACAAGCTGTATTCAAATCCTGGCTCCCCGACTTCTAAGCCAAATGGCTTGGGAAAGTCATTTAACTTCTTGTATAATGGTTTTCTCATGCAGAAATTGAAATAAAAATAGTAATCACCTCATAAGATTCTGTGAGAATGGAATGATTTAAATGTATATGAAGTACTTAGAATAGCACCTGGCACATAATAAGTTATATGTAAGTGTTAGCTATGATTATTATCATCATCAACTATATTTCTCACAAGAAGTGTACACTTTTAATGGGACTAAATTTAAAAACTTAAGAAGTTTAAACAACTCTTTTTCAGTCAAATATAGTTTTAGCTTTTTTAAAAAAATTAGGGAACATAATAAATTTTTTTCATAAAAGAAACGTAACTTAATTATTTGTGCTCTGAAGTCTGTATCTTCCCCTGAAATCAAAGAGGGTTACATATGAATATCTTGAGGGAAGAATGTAGACTTGAGGGAAAACTTGTTTCTGTCTAAAAATGTATTTAAAAGAATCAACTTGGCAAAGTGCCAGTGAGGGAGTAGTAAATGATTGTGACAGGTGTGAAGTTTTACTTCCTCAAGAGACTATCTCAGACAATGGCTAAGGAAGAGAAATGAGAGTTTTGAAAGAGAGAGTAAAGACAAGGGAGAGATTGTCATTTGAGTTTGGGAGGTAAAGATTCATTCTTTTAAATATTTAAGGGACTTAGAAGATGACACAAGTTCTAGGAGGGCAAAGATGAAAATCAGTGGTATGATCACTAATTCCTCTTCTTGCCCCCCAACATTACTTTACAATTCTTTCCATTAATTGCTAGCACTCATGAACTTTATTGTTTATTTACTAAAGAAGAAAACTGAAAATTTATATGTATGCAGAGTTGGTTAGAAAGTTTGGTAGTTCCAGCCTGTTCAGGCAAACAACTGGTTGATAATAATTTACTTGAGCTCAATTTAATGAAAATGGTAGAACTAACTATGGGAAATAGACATGTAGAGTATTAATGGACAGTTGTGTATATTATGTTCATAGTATAGCTAAGAAGGATAATGTACCTTTAAATTGCAGACCCAGAAAATTCCTATAATGTCCAGTCATCAGTTAGAATGTTCAAAAGTTGTAAGTTACTCTTTCTGTCCTCTTCCTTTATCTTGGGAACCTTCCCACTCTCTCACCTGCTTCCCGTGTTTAGGTCCACATAGTTATACTCTGAGAGAGTTGAACCTTAAAGTCAGATACCTAAAAAAAAATAAACAAGGCAGAAATGGTTATTGGTGTGCCAAAACTTATGTTCTCCTTTCCATAGGATAATATTAATACTGAAAAATGGCTGCCAAGCAGGGGACTACATTTCCCAGCTGCCCTCTTGGCTAGATAAATCCATGTAACTCTTGTTCACTAATGGCATGTGATTGGAAGTCATCTGTGAGTCTTTGAGTTAAGGACTTTAAGATGATGTGCCTCATCCACCCCTTCCCCTTTTGCTGGCTGGTTGTGAATGACAAGGCCCTATGGTATGGTGGAGACACAGAATAGAGGACTGGGTCCCTGAATCACCACATGGAGGAAAGGCATCAGGAGTGCTCACCTTGGCCTGTAGTGAATGAGAAATAGGTTTGCATTGTGTTAAAACACTGAAATGTTGGGGTTTTTGTTTCAGCAGTTAGTATTTCTCTAGCTGTAACAGTAAACATTACTTTCTTTTTAGTAATTATTTATTTTGTGAAAACATTTTTAAAAAAAAGCCAGTCACAGAATTTCAATACTTGGCTGCTTTCTGTGTATACTTGGGAAGTCAGTTAACTTTGCAGATCTAATTGTCTCATCTTCAAAATAGGAATGAAGATAAAATAAAATCATGTATGCTGAAATGCTTTCAAATTGTGAAGAGAAAATAAAAGTAAAATAGTAAGATTACAATAGTGTTTCCCAGCCCTATGACATCACATAGGCTGTTCATCTTGGAATGTCCTCATCCCACTTCTATTCTTAGGGCTTTCACAACTTTATCCTTTAATTTCAAATGCCCAAACTATCTTTTCACTGAAGATTTTTTAACACCTCATGTTCTCCCTTCCTGCCCCACCAGTAGTTAATTTCTATTGTCTCCTAAGCATTGTGAACATTGTAATTAATTAACTCAACAAATATTTATTAATCAACTACTATGTGTCAGATAGTATTCTAGGGATGGGTGAGAGAGCAATGGATAAGAAAATCAAAGTCCTTGCTTTTGTAGAGTTTATAATTTAAGGGCGAAAGGCAGATAATAAACCAGTAAATAATTTTTTAAAAAAGTTTGGGATAGTGACAAGTGCTGTGAAGATGAGGCACAAATGACATGAGAGAATTAGAGGGATGAAGGGAGCTGCTTTCTACCAGGTGGTCTGAGGCAGCCTCTCTAAAAGAAGGTGATGTTTGAGTTGAGACCTGAATTAGAAGAAGGGGGGGGGTTGTGTGAAGAGCTTGGGTGTGTGTGTGTTTCAAGAAATGAGATCATAATTGCAAAAAGAATCTACACCTCATGGCTAAGGAACATGAAGAAGAAAGATTAGTTTGTTTTGAGTAAAGAGCATGGAGCAAGTGATCCAAGTTGGTGTCAGAGGGCTAGGTAGAAGCTGACTCATGCAAGGGCTTGTAAGCCATGGTAATGGTATGGGTTTTATTCTAGTTCCAATGGGAAATCACTGTAGAACTTTAGCAGGGAGAATGGAGAGCTGATATATATTTGAAGATGGTCACTCCAGCTAATGAGAGAAAAAGGGATGGGTAAGAGTGGAAAGGTTAAGAAGCTAGGGCAAGGGTCTCAGAAAGAGAAGATGCTACCTTGAATAGCATGATGCGGAGGAGACAGAATAGTGGCCAAGTAATCAACCACATAAGCAGATCTTGATTCAAATCCCATCATGCGTCAGGATTTGGGAGAAAGGGCTTCATGTTTGAGGCTATGTTCACATCTGTAATACCCATCTCAACAGGAAGGTAAGGACTAGAGAAGGTAAGGTAGGTGACCTTTATAATGTTGTTATGGACCGCCCCACCTCCACCTTCACCTTTCAAATTCATATGTTGCAGCCCTAATCCCAATGAGACTGTATTTGGAGATAGAGTTTTTAAGGGGACAATTAAGTTTAAATGAGGTTATAAGAGTGGGACCCTAAGATTTTATGGTTTTCCATCTTACGTTTAAGTCCTTTATCCATTTTGAGTTTATTTTTGTGTATGGTGTAAGTTGGCGGTCTAGTTTCGTTTTTTTGCATGTATCTGTCCAATTTTTACAACACCATTTATTGAAGAGAGTGTCTTGACTCCACTGTATGCTCTTGCCTCCTTTGTCAAATATTAATTGAGCATAGTGGTTCAGGTCGATTTCTGGGTTCTCTAGTCTATTCCATTGGTCTATATGTCTGTTCTTGTGCCAGTACCAGGCAGTTTTGAGAACAGTGGCTTTGTAATACCACTTGATATCTGGTATTGAGACCCCTCCTACTTTGTTCTTCTTTCTCAGAATTGCTGCAGTTATTCGGGGTCTTTTTTTATTCCAGGTGAATTTTTGGAGAGTTTATTCTAGGTCTGTGAAATATGCTGTTGGTATTTTAATGGGGAGTACATTGAATCTATAGATTGCTTTGGGTAGTATGGACATTTTAATGATGTTGGCTCTACCAATCCATGAACACGGTATGTTCTTCCATCTGTTTATGTCTTCCTCTATCTCTTTTTTCAGTGTCCTGTAGTTTTTTGAGTACAGGTCTTTTACCTCCTTAGTTAAGTTTATTCCTAGGTATCTTAATTTTTTTGTGTGCAATGGTAAATGGGATTTTTTTTTAAATCTCTCTTTCTGTAAGTTCACTATTGGTGAATAAAAAGGCCATAGATTTCTGGGTGTTAGTTTTGTATCCTGCTACATTGCTGAATTCATTTATTAAGTCTAATAATTTTTTGATAAAGTCTTTAGAGTTTTCTATGTACAGTATCATGTCATCTGTGAATAATGACAGTTTTACATCTTCTTTTCCAATTTGGATACCTTTTATTTCTTCTTGTCTAATTGCTATGGCTAGCATTGTGCTAAGCGAAAAAAGTCAGTTGGAGAAAGATAAATATCACATGATCTCACTCATTTGTGGAATATAATGAACAACATAAACTGATGAACAAAAACAGATCCAGAGACAGTGAAGCATCGATCAGACCATCAAACCTCAGAGGGAAGGTAGGGGAGGATGGGGGTAAGGGGGGAGAGATCAACCAAAGGACTTGTATGCATGCATATAAGCCTAACCAATGGACACAGACACCAGGGGGTTGAGGGTATGAGTGGGGGGTGGAGGGTGAGGTGGCAATGGGGGGATAAGGACAGGTATGTAATACCTTCATCAATAAAGAAAAAAAAAGTGGGACTCTAATCCAATATGACTGGTGCCCTTATAAAAGTAAGAGAAAACAGCCTAGCCAATGTGGTTCAATGGTTGAGCATTGACCTATAAGCCAGGAAGTCATGGTTCAATTCCTGGTCAGGGCACATACCCGGATTGCAGGCTTGATCCCCAGTGGGGGGCGTGCAGGAGACAGCCCATCAATAATTCTCTCTGATCATTGATGTTTCTATCTCTCTCTCCCTTTCCCTTCCTCTCTGAAATTAATAAAAATACATTTAAGAAGAAGAAGAAGAAGAAGAAGAAGAAGAAGAAGAAGAAGAAGAAGGGACACCAGAGAGCTCTCTCTCTGTATGAGCCCATGGAGAAAAGGCCATGTGACAAACACAGTGAAAAACTCCCATCTGCAAGCCAAGGATAGAGGTCTCACCAGCAATCAAGTGAAAAACTCCCATCTGCAAGCCAAGGACAGAGGTCTCACCAGCAATCAATCCTGTAGGTACCTTGACACTTAGACTTTCAGCCTCCAGAACTCTGGGTAAATATATTTACATTGTGTAAGCCACTCAATTGGTAGTATTTTGTTGTGGCCTGAACAGACTAATACATTTATAATGATTTTTTTTCAGAAGCCTTTTTTCTCACCACATCACAAGCTTATTCAAGGCTGCAATGGTGTTTTAGTCCCCTCTATACCCAGGAGTCCAGTTCATAGCTGCCACAATAGCAGAGTGACTTACTACATGTGTCTGCTTAGCTAGGCACATTTCTGTCCATGTAGATTTCAATGTGGAGTCCAAGTTTTAGATATTGTCAGTTAGGGTCCAGTTAAAACATTTAAAGATTGCATTCTTTAAAAATGAATTTAAAAAACTATGAAATGTTCAGAAGAAAACTTAGTTGTAAATCTTTGTGACCTTGGATTAGATATAACACTTAAATCATAAGCAACAATTATATAAATATAAATAATATAATATATAATATATTATATATAATCCTATCTAATAAAAGAGAAACATGGTAATTAGCCATACGGCCGCTACCCTTCCCATTGGCTAATCAGGGCGATATGCAAATTAACTGCCAGCCAAGACGGCGGCCGGCAGCCATGCACTGAAGTGAACAGGGAGGCTTGCTTGCTGCAGTGACAGCGGACTCCAACGTTCCCCACCTGACTTGCCGGCCTCTCAGCTGCAACTCTAAGCAACTATGTTGCAAATATAGAAGCTAAACAAAACCCCAGAAACCTGCGTTAGTCAGCAGGGCTTCAGCCAGCCGGACCGCAACATTGTATCAAATACAGATGGTAAACAAAGGCCAGAGCCGAGGCCTCAGAGCTAAAGCTGGCCCAGAATAAAAAAAAGAAAAGAAAAAAAGGAGCAGTTGGGAGCTTCAGTCACCCGCCAGCCTGAAAACGGCTCTCAGCCCCTCAGCCAGACTGGCCAGGCACCCCAGTGGGGACCCCCACCCTGATCCAGGACACCCTTCAGAGTAAACCAGCCCGCCCCCACCCGTGCACCAGGCCTCTATTCTATATAGTAAAAGGGTAATATGCCTCCCAGCACCAGGATCAGCGGAGCTGCGAGGCCTCCCTGCACCAGGATCAGCATGACAGGGGGCAGCGCCCAAACCCCCTGATCGCCCTGCGGCTCTGTGTGTGACAGGGTACGGAGCCCCAACCCCCCTGATGGGCCCTGCTCTGTTCATGACAGGGGGCAACGCCCCAACCCCTTGATCGGCCCTGCTCTGTGCGTGACAGGGGGTGACGCCGCAACCTCCCCATCGACCCTGCCTTGAGTGTGACAGGGGGCGGTGCCCCAACCCCCCAATCGGCTATACCCTGAGTGTGACTAGGGGTGGCATCGCAACCTCCCGATCCGCCCTGCTCTGTGCATGACAGGGGGCAGCGCCCCAACTCCCCAATCGGCCCTGCTCTGAGCCCGACCAGGGGCTGCACCTAGGGATTGGGCCTGCCCTCTGCCACCCGGGAGCAGGCCTAAGCCAGCAGGTCATTATCTCCTGAGGGGTCCCAGACTGCGAGAGGGCACAGGACGGGCTGAAGGACCCCCCTCTCCCCCCCGAGTGCACATATTTTTGTGCACCGGGCCTCTAGTATATTATATAAAAAAATATATATATATATATATTAGAGGCCCAGTGCAGTTGGGGGGGACCAGGCCTGCAGGGGAGGGAGGGCATTTGGGGAGAAACAGGCCTGTAGGGGAGGGCAGTTGGGGGGGAACCAGACTGGCAGGGGAGCAGTTAGGTGTCGATCAGGCTGGCAGGGGAGTGGTTGGGTGTGATCAGGCTGGCAGGCAGAAGCAGTTAGGGGCAATCAGGCAGGCAGGTAGGCGAGCGGTTGGGAGCCAGCAGTCCCAGATTGTGAGAGGGATGTCCCAGAGGGGTCCAGATTGGAGAGGGTGAAGGCTGGGCTGACAGACACCCCCCAAGTGCACGAATTTCGTGCACCAGGCCTCTAATATATATATATTGCACTTCATCAAAATTGAAAGTGAAGGATACTACCAAGAGAGTTAATGACAACTTACAGAATGGAAGAAAATAGTTGAAAATTCTGTATTTGATAAGGGTCAAATATCCAGAACACATAAAGAATTCATAGTTCAACAATAAAAAGACAACCCAATTGAAAAAATGGGCCAAATGATTTGAATAGACATACCTCCAAAGAAGAATAACCAATAAACACATGAAAAATGATCAACATCATTAGTCTTTTGGTAAATGTAAATCAAACTTCAGCAAGATAACACTTCCACTCACTAGGATGGTTACATAAGAAATGAAAAGGACAATAACCAGTGTTGGCAAGCATGAGGAGAAAGTGAAGTCCTTACACATTTCTAGTGGGAATGTAGAATGGTGCAGCCACCATGAAAAACAGTATTGCAATTCCTCAAAAAAAATTGAAAATAGAATTACCATGTGATCCAGCAATACTACTCATGGGATTATATCCAAAAGAATTAAAAGCAGTATCTCAAAGAGCTATTTGTACACTAATGTTTATAGTCGCATTATTCACAATGGTCAAAAGGTGGAAGTAACCCACATGTCCATTGATGGATGAATGGAAAAACAAAATATGGTATATACAAAAAATGGAATATTATTCTCCATTAAAAGGAAAGAAATTCTGACCCATGCCACAACATGGATGAAACTTGAAGACATTATGCTAAGTGAAATGAGCCAATCACAAATGGAAAAATACTGTATGATACTACTCATATGAGGTTCCTAGAATAGTCAGATTTATAAAAATAGGAAGTAGAATGGTGGTTACCAGAGATGAGGGAAGGGAAGAACAGGGAGATGTTGTTTAATGAGTATAGAGTTTCAATTTCGTGAGATGAAAAGAGTTCTGGATATTCTTGCACAACAATCTGAATGTACTTAACAACAGTGGACTTAAGATGGTAAACTTTATATTATGTGTATTTTGTCCACAATTAAAAAACAAACCTTTAAAAGGGTCTTAACCATCATATGTGCATTTACACACACATACTGTACACATTTGTACATGACATGTACACACATACTATACACACTTTCCCCCCTTGATTTAATTCATCATCAATATGAGGTTTAGAATGGTTCCAAGCAAAATGAAAAGGAACAAATAAAATTAATCCAAATTCAGGCCCATGTGAAATCCAGACTGCTTTATATGACAAAAGAGGCAAAGTTAAAACACCTCAACTTTTACATAGGCTGTTTTGTTTTAAAAATCTGGCCCTAAAATATCATCCAGAAGCAGTCTGTTTCCATTTGGTTTGGCTTGTGTTGTGAGCAAAATTTGACTCTAGTAAACAAATGTCTGAGTGTGATGAGGCTCCACTCGACGGGCTGTCACTGGAAATACTTTACTTGACCTTTTATAAGCCACGATCCCCAGCAAAATTGTGCAGAATCAAATTTTAAAATGCTCTAGCATCTTTTGTGAGTACGGGGGAGATTACAGGATACTTTTATTTTAGAATAATTACATAGTGACCTTCAGAGTTATTTGCAAAGGTCATATTCTCTTCACACACCCTCGATTTCTTTTCAGTTTTTCCTTTTGTCCCACCAGACATAAATTTAGCGAAAGAAGAAGAAAGAGAGAGAGAGTACTTTTTTTTTTTCTGTGGATGAAAACTGAAAAAGATAGTCCCAAGTCCCCACAGGCGCTTGGAGGGCTGTGGGCTATGATAGGCTATTTTCTCCCATTTAGCTCCTGCATTATCACTACTCCTTTTTCTTCATTATTCCCCACTTATCGCATGCAGCATCACTGCAGAGCCCAAATAGAGAGTTGTAATTACCCAGCTGCCACCTGATAGCACCCCTTCTATCATCTTTATCTCACTAGGCCTTGCTGTTTCATCATTGGATAAAACTTGCCCATGGCAATGCCTGTGATAGTGCATCTCAGAGATACATTTAAAGTTTACTCATTTATCGCAGAAAAATGCTGAACCCAGGCAATTATTAGATACACTTGCCAGTTTATTTGTTCAGTAAGGTTACTTTCACTCCCTTTTGTATCAGCCATTTTTTCCTTTTCTTCTTGGACACACTGAGGTCACAACTGGCTACTGAAATGAAATTTTAATGAAATTGCCCAGCATCAAGAATACGGAGACTGCCTATGGGTGTTGGGAGTGTGCGTGCACACGTATGCACACACTCTGACACCAACGTGCCAGCCATTGAATTCAAGCATTTCTCCGGTCAGGCACATCTAAAAAGGACAGCACACTGCTCCGAAGGGGAGCTTTGGCACTGGAAAAGACTTAGGAGGCACTGCATTTTTGTAAAAGGTTAGCTTGCTGGTGATTGTAAAAATCAGAGCACAGAAAAGTCAATATCTAAACAAGTAGAAGAACATAAAATGGGCGCATCTTTTACAGATTTCTCAGGCTTTTCCTTTACTCACTTTCAGGGAATAGAGCCCAAGGGCAAGTTTTAAGAATAAGGTGTGTGTGTGTGTGTGTGTGTGTGTGTGTGTGTGTGTGTGTGTGATGCATTCTCATTATATGCACATTTCTATATTTATGTAATGATTTATCTAACTGATGGCCACTGTTCTCATGAAAGTCTGTTGGAAATTCAAAGTGATGTTTTTAGCAGCTCTGCTGAAGTACAATTGAGAAACAAGAAAACTGTGCATGTTTAATGCATACAATTTGATGAGTTTATACATATACTCATGATATTACCACCCCAATCAAGGTAACAGATATATCCATCACCTCCAAAAGTTTTTTGTGTTCCCCTTTTTGTTGTTTGTGGTAAGACTCCTTAACATGAGATCTACTCTCCTAACAAATTTTTAAGGTCACAACATGTGTTGTTAACTGTGGACACTACTTTGTACAACAGATCTCTAACCCGTATTCACCCCATAACTGAGACTGCACACTCAGTGAACAAAAAAAAGGGTATTTTTGACTCTGGCAGAAAGGCCTATTAAGAAGAAAAGAAATTCTAGAGCTAATTTTTATAACATTTCTTTATATGCTGAGAGTGGTAGCAGTGAAACTAGTTAATATTAAATGACCTTAATTTAATCAGTGAGGAATGAAATGAGCAAAGGTTATTTACATTTATCTCAACAATGGCAATGGCATTTAAGTAGACTAAAGAAAAACTCAATGGAGGTTTATTTTAATAAACAAGTTGGAAAACCCTCCTTTGCCTTGCCAGACAATTTTGCAGGCAATGCTGCCCATTATGGAAAACAGCAGACTTGTGTGTGTGGTTGGAGATCAGTGTGGGAGAAAAGGTGTCAGGCAAGATACTAACAAAAGGTGCACACTCCCCAAGTGCTGGATTTCAAGTGTGGTTTTACAGATGTGGTTTTTAAAATTACACCCTTCATGAATATTTAATCTGGCTTGATTAATTTTCTTTATGGGATGATCTATTTAAAACAACAAACAGTAATTCCTCATTAAAACCATTCCCTGTCAGCTCCCTGTAAATGCATTCTCTCTCTCTCTCTCTCTCTCTCTCTCTCTCTCTCTCTCTCTCTCTCTCTCTCACACACACACACACACACACACACTGATAACAATGTACCTTCACACAATTCCCCACTTTGTTTAGAGGTTCTTCTGCCCCAGTATTTGGTTTCCCTTTGACATCAAGGTAAATTAGAAGTGTGCCCTGCACTTCACTTCTGTAAAACTCTTCTTTCACAGAGCGGTTCTGAAGGGACCAGACATGAGAGAAGCTGTGTGGCAGCGCCATGGGAAATGAAACTTCTTACAGGCACATGGGGTTTTATTCTTTATTTTAAAATTTCTTTGTGTGTGTGTGGACCTAATAGTTATTGACAAAGGAAGTGATAGAGACCATCAGAGTGGGTGCCCTGTGAAAGGGAGAGGCTACATGAGTTTAAAAAGGAATAGACGAAAATAATCGGGTCTAGGGGCTCATACAGAACAAGAATGAATTTCATTGAATTCCACTTTCCTGGTATTTTAACCTTTAGTTTTTGTTTTTGTTTGAGGAACTTACTCTATGCTATTTTTGGATCGCTTTACACTTCTCTTAGGTAAAAAAAAAAGTCTTGAAATTGATTATATGTTCTCTTTTCAAAAATATTTTAATGAATGGAAAGACCATTTATTTACTATGACTTAAAGGTATTCCCTGAAGAGAGCAGAAATAGCAAATTAAAACCTCCTACAGGGCACGGAAACATCACTACACTTGGGAATTCTATGTTTATCTTCTACCAAATGGAATTAGAAATGGATACAAGGTCCACAGGACTGCCCCACCCCTCAGCCTGGAGGGTCTCCATTGTCTGGAAGAGAAGGTCCACTGCACCTCAGCCAACCTTCTGTCGAGCTGCTGAAGGTTTTCATGCCCTGTGACTGGAAGCCTGGGCCAGGGAAGGCCTGGGAAAGCAGCACAGCAGTTCAAGTGATACAACTTCACCTGCTGATGAGGGGCCCTCTCTAAGCCTCAGTTTTCTCATCTGTACAATAGGCAGAATAGGGGGGTCTTAAACTGGAGGTGACAGATTGAGCACAGGCATTAAAGCAAGCTTACACTAAGCACTCAGCAACTGACCACTCTTAGCTACTTTCATCTGGTAATAGAATGGTGGCCTGCGATGAAGGGGGGATAGCACATGGGCCAGCAAAGCCTGTGGGCAGGACATTGCTCCACACGTAACCATGCGGTGGTCTCCATCGGGGAGGCCGGTTCTCCATAGCACAGTGTATTTACTGGATGGCCCACGCTGAGTCACAGAAGCAATCCCATTTTATGGGGTGATTAAGTCACACACAGGTGTGCCTCTGACAGGTAAGAGGAGCATCCTGACAGCCCATTTTTCCTGTTAATCAGAGTCCTGTTGCATATTGTATACTTACAAGAAGAAAGGAACATTGGCTTTTATACATTGAGAAGCCAGACCAACACCGATGTTAGGATTAGAAACCTGGATTTCACTTTGGGTTTAAGGGATTTGACCAGAAAAAGTTACATTAAAATTGAATTTTTTAAAAAAAATCTAAAACCTCCTCCCAGCCCTACCCGGGTTGGCTCAGTGGATAGAGCGTCGGTCGGCCTGTGGACCGAAGGGTCCCAGGTTCAATTCTGGTCAAGGGCACGTACCTTGGTTGTAGGCTCCTCCCTGGCTGAGGCCCTGGTTGGGGCTCATGTAGGAGACAACCTATCAATGTGTTTCTCTCACATTAATGTTTCTCTCTATCTTTCCCTCTCTCTTCCACTCTCCCTAAAAATCAATTGAAAAATATCCTCGGGTGAGGATTTAAAAAAATAAAAATAAATAAATAAAATGAAACATCCTCCCAAAAAGCTGTTTGCAGTGAGCAAATAGAATCTTATCTAGAAACATACTCTTTTCTTTATGGAGGACTATGGCTGCTGGGGGCATTGGCAGGCTGTCCTCAGAATAAACTTTGGTATGGTCACTGCCCAAAGATGGGGCAGAGAAATTTCCCAGATCCACAGGACTGCCTCAGAGTCAGGATAAATGTAGGTGAAGCAACACTTGGCAAGCTGACCAGCCAGGTAGCTATGGACTCGCTCCTCTGTTTAAGCTATGGATCATGAACAAAATGCCTTTCAGAGTTAAGAACCTGAAAGGCCTGTCCTTCCTCCGTGTTCTATGTCCCTGGAGAACACTCTATGGCAGGGTTCGTAACTGGAGGCCTACATGGACTTCAGAGGATTTGTGGATCTCGACGTTTCTGGAAAGTTTTTCCATTTGTGCTCATTTTTTTAACACAGTTTAGGTCATTTTTTCAAAAGGGTTTGTTTCCCTAGAAAAGGTGAAGAATCCCCCTTTGCAACACGATTTCCAGGAAAGGAAAGAACAGAAAACCGGATAGGAGAAAGATACAGCAGTGTATGTGAACAGGGAGAAAGACCAGGACAGAGGTTTCAGAGAGTGAAAAAGCGCGTGCAATCGCATTCCTCCTTCTGTGCTACCGTCTCATCCTCCTCGGCTGGCCTTGGCCAAGCCCTCTGGCTGCAGTGCAAGAAGGCCCGGCCTCGGGCACTCACCCTGTGCAGGAGCAGCAGGCAGAGGCTGCGTGTAAACCCCCACCCACTTCAGAACAAGAGCCAGGTCATTAGTTTGAATTGGCTCGGGTTTTCCTTTCTGTTTCAAAGAGCTATGATTTGCGTTACGTGCACCCTGACACAAAACGACATGTTGTATCCTGTACATTTTAGCTCAGACTTCATTGAGCCCGTGTGACAACCTTCCTGACTACCTTTTACCACTCTGAATAAAACTACATGTGGCAGTAGAGCAACTCCTAAAGGCAACTCTATTGATCTATTAAAAGAAGCACTTTTAATTAAGCAATAATATGTGGTTGAATCAAGATGCCAAGTAGTAAATTTCTATGAATGACTGCCAGGGGCGGGCATTGCAGAAACTGATTTATTTGCCAGATTTGAAAGCTGTTCTTCCAATAAACCTCTCCCTCACTGGGAAGCCAATATATTTGCAATATTGTTATGTTTTGAGGACATCGAGCCTGAAATCAGCCACATTTCAAACTGAATGACCTTATTTGACTTCTGCTGGGACGTCACACTACAGATGAGGGTTTATGCTTCTTTCTGAGAGGCATTTCTCCCTGGGGGAGAATTTTCTCCTGTTCCCTTTCTGAACCGAGAAAAGAGCTAATAAAGGAACAATTATAATTATCAAATGCTGTTGCCTATTTTAAAATTTCAAAAATCCTGTAGGATTAGAATGGCAGCTCTGCTAGTCATCAAATAAACCTAGAGTGAAACCTTACAACCATTGGGCTCTCTCCTTGTTGCCTGACCCCTTTAGTTGCCCGAGTGTCCCTAAAAATAGGTTTATTTCATTCCAAAATGTCAAGGACTTTCTCAGTCTTAACTCTCTGCTTTGTCTGAACTTGCAGTCACCTCCCCCGCTGGTAGAAGCAGAAAAAGACCTTCCCCCTTTTTCCATCACTCCAGATTTCAGAAATCCTTAAGGTCTCCTTCACCAGGCCTCCTTTAGCCAGGGCTGGTTTTCTTCTCTTGCCAAACTTACTTATATCACAGGTCTATCTCTGTTATGCATAGTTTTTCATCATCATTGTTTCACAAATGTTTCTTCTATGCTTTTATAATCCTCACCTGAGGATATGTTTTTATTAATTTTACAGAGAGGAAGGGAGACAGAGAGAAACATTGATGTGAGAAACATCGATCAGTTGCCTCCCATAGCCTCATAAGTCAGTGATCAAACCCCAAATCTTTATGGTATATGGGACGATGCACCAACTAACCATGTCACCTGGCCAAGACTCCCTGTGGACCACATCTTGAATATTTCCTGGCACAGAACTGGGTATATAATAGATGCTCACTAATAATGATAAACTGCTTATTTCCTTAATGTGATTGTCTGACTGTGTAAGTTGGATAAAATTGGTAAAGCAGGTTTTAACCTGTGGTTGGGAATTTCCATCTACATTTGGTTTCTTGCCATGGTTTAAAAAGGAGGAAAAGAAAAAAAGAAGCCAAGGCTATATTAAGGTTTAGAAATGTAGGTAATAAATATGCATTGTGAGCGAAAGGGTAAATTTATACTGACCAGCAAGTCTCAGCCACAGCTGTGATTTATTAAACTGGACTCTCCAAATAAAATAAAGTAACTGATTCAATACAGTAATATTTAAAACTTAGCATTTCTGCTTGGGTCTGAGGAGGATAAAAGCATGTATTGCATTTCCCTCTGGTTTGATGTAGCTGCTAATTGTTCATGATTCATAGTGGAAAATAGTGGGGACAACGAGGATTGTGTCTGAATTCCGAACTTGGACTAGAGCTGGTGTATCAGCTGGATACACTAAGACTAGTGGGGAAGTTCCTGTCACTTTCACTGCTGACATCATTGTCATCAACACCATCACAGCCGGAGTGATCATGCAACTGCGTTTGACCAGTTTAAGCCGAGTTATTAATAGCAAACCTTTTCACTCTCACAAATGTCCCAGTTTGATGGTAAGTTATATAGTCACTTGAATAATTTTTGAGCACTTATTATATTCACTAAGTACCAATCTAATATTTGTTTTGACTTCACAAATTCACAACAACCTTACACAGTAGGTATGCCTTTTAGCCCATCTTAGAGATGATGGAATTGAGGCCAAGAGTTTAAGAAACTTTCCCATGGCATGCAGCTCGCAGTTAGCAAGTTGGGATCTGAACTCAGTTAGTCTGGCTCCAGAATCCAAGATCTTAATCATTATATCTGTGCTTATTACACAGAAAATATGGGGATCTATACCCCATGACCTCCAACTATCAGATCCATCATATTTCCATTCCAGTGGGAATGCCTGGATCCCTGGACCAGGTGTAGGGAAACAGGAGTCTAGTTCATTGCAGCAGTTTTAATCTTTACTATTTTGTTGTCCACCTAGCTAATAAGTGAGCTTCTTTTCTTATTAAGAGGCTGGTTGTAGAGGGTCAGATTCAGTTAAATTACCAGAGCAGGATTAAACAGAACTGAAAGGCTGCAAATTATTCAAGTTAGCCCATAGGAGTCATTCTGCCACAGCCGTGGTCGGCAAACTGCGGCTCACAAGCCACATGTGGCTCATTGGATCCTTGAGTGTGGCTCTTCCTAAGCCTTAGGAGTACCCTAATTAAGTTAATAACAATGTACCTACCTATATAGTTTAAGTTTAAAACATTTGGCTCAAAAGAAATTTCAATCGTTGTCCTGTTGCTATTTGGCTCTGTTGACTAATGAGTTTGCCGAGCACTGTGCCACAGGATCACTTGTTAAAAATCAACCTTGTGCTGGTTACAGAGCTAAGTTTCTTCACACATGCATCTTGCCTGTAATCGTCATCCCACCCACGAGGCATATTATTGTCCACATTTGACAGATGGAAAACCTACTGGAGAGCTTAACTGACTTTCCCATGATCACTTAGCTAATATGCCTCATTGCTCAGATTTTCAACCAGGTATCTAACTTCAAAATCCACGATTTTAAAAAACTATTTATTTATTTATTTATTTATTTTCTCCCAATTTTATTGAAAAATAATTGACAAATATGACTGTATATATTTAGAGTATAAAATGTGATGATTTGATATACTTTCTGTGGAATGATTACCAAGGTCAATATAATACATCCATCACCTCACACAGTTAACTGTGTGTGTGTGTGTGTGTGTGTGTGTGTGTGTGTGTATGTATGTGTGTGAAGAATATTTTTATCTACCATTTATTTCTTAAAGGCTTACAGAGTACTGTGTGCACTTTAATTTTTTTTATAAATCTTCATTGTTGAAAGTATTACATATGTTCTCCTTTTCCCCTCATTGATCGCTTCTAGCCCGCCCCAGTCCTTCACCACCCTGTTGTCTGTATCCATTGGTTATGCATATACACATACAAGCTTTTTTTAGTTTATCTCTTCCCACTCACCCACTCTCCTCCCACCTTCCCTCTGAGATTGGACAGTCTGTTCCATGCTTCTATGTCTCTGGATTTATTTTGTTCATCAGTTTATTTTGTTCATTTGATTCCACATATGAGTGCGATCATGTGATACTTATCTTTCTCTGTCCGGCTTATTTCACTTAGCATAGTGCCCTCCAGTCCCATTTATGAGGTCACAAATACCAGGATTTCCTTCTTTTTATGGCTAAATAATATTTCATTGTGTGTGGAGTGTGTGTGTGTGTGTGTGTGTGTGTGTATGTATCACATTTCTTTATCCGTTCATCTCTGGAAATGATTTTTTTGACCTTCATAAATTGTCTCATTTAATCCTATGAGTTAAGTGCTATTAGTGCCACCATTTCATGTATGGGAAAATGTGGGCCCAGAGCAGGTAAGCTATTTGCCCAAAAATCAGAGAAAGACAACAGTGGTGTCAAGATTTAGAGAGTTAAGTTAAATCTCACATCCTAACCTCCTCTGACAAGCCACCTCTGATAGGTGGCTAACACGAATCAGCCTCCACTCACACTTAGTATTTGGAAAAAGAATCTTTGGAGGCGTGGCCTATGGACCAAAGGAGATGCCATCGTTTCAGGCTCCAATAAGCGTATACAGCAGGTTTCAAGGCTACACACTTCTCTGTCTTGAGAGGAACCAGAGGAAAGTGTCCTCATACTCCAGAGCCCGTTGTCAGGAATGACTGCTCTTAAGCTGCCTTCACAACTTCAGGTGCAATTTACAGGATGTTGGCTGATTCTTAGACATTCGCTCAGAGCTTAAGGTCTAACTTGGATGGGATGCACACTTCTGGGTCAGCTCTTGCCTCACTGTGACTTTGCTGAAGTCTAGAGTCTCATTTCGCAGTGGCTCAGAACTGGAACTGGACCACCTGTCTGAGGCAGCTTGGGTACACACAGATGTCAACCATGAAGCACAGCTGCAAAACAAACCTCATTTTCTCCAGTGGAAGTTAGTTCCCTAAGGAATCATGAATAATATGACAGACTCATACAAACTACCCAAACCAGGGCTCCCTTTGGCCAATATTGAACTGCCAAATGGAATGTTCACTAATCAAAGCCAGTAGAAGCCTGGTACACATCTACACGTTTGAATAACACCACTTTGGGAATTATTTTCAACACATTTATTTAGCAAATGCCTCTCTTTCTAGCATCTGATTTATATTTCCAACTTGGACTAAAGCAAGACACATTTTTTTTCCTTATTTTATAAAGGGCACCGCCATCCACCAAGTTACAGAGGCCAGAAATCTACAAATTAACTAAGGCCCTTTGCACCTCATGTCAAATCCAACCCATGTACAAATTCTGTACATTTTACTGAACTGGCCCTTGAGTCCATCTCCTGCCCTCCTTTTCAGAACTCTTATACCCATTTAAGCATTGATCATCTCTATACTAGACCACTCCAATAACCTCTTCTGGTTCATAGGTCAGCACCCAACCACTGAGCTATGCCAGCTAGGCTTCAATAACCTCTTAATTAGTGCCCACCTTTCTTTACCTACGCCATTTTTCCCAATTATAGAGGTAACCATGACCTTCCTATGTTTAATTACCTTGCGTCTTCCTATCAACATAATACAAAAATTTTTATGTGGCATATAACTTCTGTCATCATCTAGTTTTGACCTATATTTTCGTTCAACTCCCACCCTCACTTTATATTACCTCTTCCCATAGTCTCCCAGAGAATAGTAATTATTTCCATCATTAGAGTCTCATTTCATCATTTACTCATAGCATTTATCGCATGATAGTATATCATTGTGTGTGTGTGTGTCTTTCCCATTTCTAAAGCATATACACTTCATGAAGGAAGATCTTGCTTAACACCACATCCTGAATGCCAAACATGGGACCTGGCATTTAGAAAGCACTTAACAAATGGCAGCAGTGCCTAATTTCGTGTTGCCCATCAGGAAAAGTGTTTATGTATATATAATACTCACAAATCAAATAATCGGTAATTGAATATTTGGTAGAAATATGTAAAGTGCTTAGAATAATACCAAGCACATTGAAAGCGCTGGATAAATATTAGTTTTCATTCGTTTTTTTATACCAAGTTCAGATGGTCGCACTGAATTTTTTTCAGCGTATTCTTTCGGAGGATTACAAGATTTCTGTGACTCTGGAGACTTCGTATACTGCCTTCACATTTTCAGTAGCTATGTGCCTATAGGACAAGTTAGGACGCTGGTTATGTGAGGACTTTGAAATGACAGGTCAGTGTATTCATTTCTCCAAAGTACTTTAGTTTGGCAATTTCTCTATCACTAAAAGGAGATTAACACTTGACACAATAAGGAAGTTAGTTCAACAAAAACCTTTGATCCAGGAGATAGGATAAGATAGAAAGTCACAGACTTCTATGAGCTGGACCTATAGCAAGGCTGACTTCCAGCAAAATGCCTGCTGATGACTCAGTTTATCTATAAAAGACAAATCAGGCAGAGGCTAATCATGAAAGAAATGGATTAATAGTACTGAAGATTAGATAGGAAGGAAAAGCACTAAAGGGAGAGATTGTCATGGTCAATAAGAATAAGGGATAGCCGGACCCCAGCCTACATAATCTCATCCGATCATTTGGTTGATGTGCTGCTGATGGGAAAAGATTGAAAAGCAAAAAAAAGAAGTCAAAGGACAGACAGGTCTCCATCTGTCTGGCTTTCAATCTTTCCTTGGCAAAATGTGGGGGTTGCACTAAATGACCTCTATGGCTTCTTGTAGTATTGTCATTGTGTAACTGTACAATTCCACCATGAAGAAAGAGAGAGAAAAGTCCAAGGCTGAAATTATTATATATGTACATGGGTGTATACACACATGCACAGAATAGCTATTCAGGCACAAACATCACAGCTACTTATTATTTCCTCAATTACTAAATTGTAATTTCCAATCCTTTGTGTGTCAGAGACCCTTATCTTTGTTCCTTCGCAGCTTTGCTTCTCAGAATTTATGATTTTTTAAATCCTCATCCAAGGATATTTTTCTTTGGATTTTTAGAGAGAGTGGAAGGGAGGAGGAGAGACAGAAAGCGAGAAACAACAATGTGAGAGAGACACATCGATTGGTAGCCTCCTACAGGTGCCCTGACCAGGGCCAGGATCAAGCCTGCAACCAAGATACATGACCTTGACCGGGAATCGAACCCATGACACTTCAGTCCACAGGCCAATGCTCTATTCACTGAGCCAAACCGTCTAGGTCTCATTTGCTATTTTTTGTCATTCCCTCTTTGTCATATTATTCCTGCCTTACTATTCACCATAGCAGTTAGAGGGGGAGATTCTGCAAACAAAATGAGACCTGTGCTTGTCTTCAGAGGCTGCTAGGAGGTGGGAACGATGGAGAGACTGGCTACCTTGCAACCATGAGGGGAATCGTATCTAATGGGAAGGCTGGATGGTATTAGTTACCAAGAGGGAAAGAAAGCAAGCTCTGTTGGAGGATCTAAGTGTAAGGGTTAGACAAGAAGAAAATGAGACATGGACCACTGGTCCAACCTACAGCAGGGCTCTGGAGCCAAGGTCTGTGTGTAATGCAACGTTATAAAAGAGCCAGTTGTAAGCTTTCAGAGTGTCCCCAGAAAAATTGCCTTGGACAATTCTGAGGAGCAGCTACTTAGCAAAGACTGATGTTCTCGGGGTTTGTTTTTATTAGTTTTATTTAATCTCAGACAGGTTTAGAAAGTTTAGTTTTTGTGCATGGATTGACCTGTTAACCGTTGAATGCTGGAAATTGTTCACTTCTAATTTTCTATTATTTTGAACTTGCTTTTATTTAAAGTTTTCCATTTCTTCAAAAAAGCCTAGACAGATATGAGATAAAGTATTTGTACATGTAAAGCCCTCAAAAACTAAAAAGAGCCGGGCTGGTGTAGCTCAGTGGTTGAGCGTTGACCTATGAACCAGGAGGTCATGGTTTGATTCCCGGACAGGGCACATGCATGGGTTGCAGGCTTGATCTCAAGTAGAGGGCGTGCAGGAGGCAGCCAATCAGTGATTCTCTCTCATCATTGATGTTTCTCTCTCAGTCCCTCTCCCTTTCTCTCTGAAATCAGTAAAAATATATATATTTTAAAAAACACGTAAAAAGTGAGTGTATTAGTTTCCTATTGTAGCTGTAACAAACTGCCACAAACTGGTGGTTGAAACAATGCAAATTTATTATATCACAGTTCTGTAGGTCAGAAGTTTGACTCAGGTCACACTGGACTAAAATCCATGTTGACAGGACTGCATTCCTTTCCGGAGCCTCCAGAGGAGTCTGCCTTTTCCAGCTTCTCCTGGCTGCCTGCATTCCTTGGCTTGTTCCCCCCTCTCTCCCTTCCTCACTCCCCCCATCTTCAAAGTCAGAAACGATGCATCTCTTAGACCTCCGTTCAGCATCACATCTCTCTCTGACCGCAGCCAGGAAGGTTCTCTAATTTGAAGGTCTCATGTGATAAGACTGGGTCCACCTGAATAACGCAAGAAAATCTCCCCATCTCAGGTCTTTAATCACACCTGCAATGTCCCTTAAAACAAAACTGAATACAAAATTTTAAAATGAGCATGGATTTATTATGTTCTCATGATTCTGTTTGAATTTTTTCAGCATCAGAGTGATTCATCCATTCTTATTCCTAATTTTGGTTATTTGTACCTTTTCTCTTTATTCTTTATCAAGGTAGATAATTTATTTATTTTCCAGCTTTATTGAGATCTAATTGACATATAACATATGCAAGTTTAAAGTATACATTGTGAAGATTAGATACACATATATATTGCAAAATGCTTGCCACAATAAGGTTAACATAGTCAGTGACTTACTAACTTTCTTTTTTCTTATATGTATAAGTAATTATATGCAATCCAGTCAAATTGATACTGGTAATTGAAAGAGTCTTAGCAAGGAGTGAGATTAAGGGACAAAACAGTCCAGAAATATACTGGTTGGGCTCAAATGGCCCCAATGGGAAAATAGGCATTCTGAGCTTAGCTATTTTCTCTGAAAGATAAGTGTATGGGGAAATAAAAATGTCTGATCTAGAACTGAGAATAGAATTGTGGCTCCTCATTGAGTGTATAAGGGCAAGGTTCACTTTGAAATCTAATTTTTTAAATATTTTCTTTTCTAACTTGTCTTCCTTGCTCACTCATCATGTTTCCATCTTCTCTGGCCAAGCGGTTCATCTTTTTCCTGTATGTAGTCAATTGGAGTTACAAGAAAAGTTTTCAATCAGCTATTTTATAGAATGCCTAGGTACTGCTAAACCATATTCAACCTGAAGATTCTGTATAATTGGGGGTCAAAAGGAGCATTTTAACAAATACACAGTGGGGAGGGGTGAAGGGCAGTGAATCCGAAGCATTTAGAAGTTTAAAACATTTCGACAAATATCTTTTTAACCTTCAAAAAGGAACATAAATAAATAACCATAATTTCTTTTGTTGTGAATATCAAGGCCAATGCTTTTAACACAAACCTGTTAATATTGCTTGATTCAGATGTAGCGTTAATATTTCTGAAACAAAACTCTAATTTTTAGAGACATGAAAGGAGTCTTTTGTTCAATTCAAGCTTATAGGACTTTTTTTTTTTTGATTGGCAGTGAAGGTTGATTTTTACATACAAGCCCTGCTCTTGGCAAATGTTCTTCTGATGTTTTGCTTTATGTCTATGTAAGTTTTAAAAAGCCTTCATTCATCACATGAATGCTATTTAGATGCAAATAAACTTATTTTCCTAGAAGATTCCATCTATACCCACTAAGTTTGGAATTCAGGTGGTCCGTTATGGTTTAGAAATGTATCCCTCAACCTAGTCCTTGCTCCCAAGATCATGGCCTCTGGTACAAAGATTTTAGAGTCTGTGAATTATGAAAATTAAAAACTAAATGTGTGCATAAATCTACCACGGCATCCTGCATCAGGACAAGGTACCCATTTAGCAGTAAATGTTGTTGAGTGTACAAAGATTATTTGAGGTTTTCTTGACCCAATTGCAGGCATATCTCAGAGATATTGCAGTTTTGGTTCCAGACCACCGAGATAAAGTATCACAATAAAGCAAGCCACACACATGTTTTTATTTCTGGTGCATATAAAAAGTTATATTTATGTAACTGTGGTCTATTATGTATACAATAGCCTTATGTCTAAAAAGCAATGTACACACTTTAATTAAAAATACATTATTGCTGCCCGACCAACGTGGCTCAGTGGTTGAGCATCGACCTATGAACCAGGAAGTCACAGTTCAATTCCTAGTCAGGGCACATGCCCGGGTTGCAAGCTTGATCCCCAGTAGGGGACGTGCAGGAGGCAGCCTATCCATGATTCTCTCTCATCATTAATGTTTCTATCTCTCCCTCTTCCTCTCTGAAATCAATAAAAATATATTTAAAAAATTATTTAAAAAATACTTTATCGTTAAAACATGCTAATCTGAGCCTTCAACTGTCATAATCTTTGAGCTGGTGGAAGGTCTTGCCTTGATGTTGATGGTTGCTGACAGATCAGGATGGTGGTTGCTGATGGTTGAGGTGGCTGTGGCTACACCACTCTGCATTCCCACCAGCAGTGTACTAGGGTTCCCTTTCTTCACATTCTCTCCAACATTTTTTTGTTGTTGTTGATTTATTGATGATAGCCATTCTGACAGGTGTGAGGTGATATCTCATTGTGGTTTTAATTTGCATTTCTCTGATGATTAATGACATTGAGCATTTTTTCATATGCCTATTGGCCATCAGTATGCCCTCTTTGGAGAAGTGTTTATTCAGGTCTTTTGCCCATTTTTAAATTGCATTGTTTGGGGTTTTTTTGGTATTGATCTTTATAAGTTCTTTATAAATTTTGGATATTAACCCCTTATCAGATGGACCATTGGCGAATATGTTTTCCCATTTAGTGAGTTGTCTGTTCATTCTATTGATGGTTTCCTTTTCTGTGCAAAAACTCTTTAGTTTAATGTAGGCCCATTTACTTATTTTTCTTTTGTTTTCCTTGCCAGAAGAGATATATCAGAAAAAACATTGCTATGAGAAATGTCCAAGATTTTATGGCCTATGTTTTCTTCTAGGATTTTTACCACATCACATCTAATATTTAAGTCTTTAATCCATTTTGAGTTTATTTTTGTGTATGGTGCAAGTTGGTGATCTAGTTTCTTTTCTTTTCTTTCTTTTTTTTTTTGCACAAATCTGTCCAATTTCCCCAATACCATTTATTCAATAGACTATGTGGTGGCTTCTTAAAACAAGACAATGAAGTTTGCCACAGTGATTGACTTTTTCAGGAATCATTTCTTTGTGCATATGATGCTGTTTGATAGCATTTTGCCAGCAGTAGAGCTTCTTTTAAAATTGGAATCAATCCTCTCAAACCCTGTGAGAGCTAAGTACTTTCACTGCTCTATTTCCAGCATTTTCAATTTTTATTGTATATTAGAACTGAGTACATATAGATTTAGTGGATAAAATATTTCCTTTACAGGTTCCAATCACTCTTTGAAATAAAATTGGTAAGAGTGAGATTTAGCGTCTATTTCATGCATTACATGTGAAAAACAATCCTTTCACACTACGGACATTTATAGTCATTTACAAACTATAAACTGATTAAGAAGAAATGCAATAATCACTTTTAATTTGAAAAATCCAATCTGTAGAGGAAGACTACCTCAATGTGACACAAACTAAAGTCTTTGCCAGCTTGGGACCATTTTCCATCCAAATTGTAACAGCACAAGAGCGTGTTAATCTAAACACATCTACCAGTTTAGTAAAATCATTCGAATGTAGCCTCAGATAGTGAAAGTCCTTACACAAGTTATCTATGTTAATAAAGGGTAATATGCTAATTATACCAGGTCAACTGGCCATCTTCCGGACATCTGACTTCCTTCTGGACAAAGCCATGGTGGTGGGGGCCGAGGCAGAGGCAGTTAGGGGTGATCAGGCAGACAGGCAGGTGAGCAGTTAGGAGCCAGCGGTCCCAGATTGCGAGAGGGATGTCCGACTGCCGGGTTAGGCTCTGTGGGATCGGTCCTAAACTGGCAGTCGAACATCCCCCAATGGGTTCCCAATTGGAGAGGGTGCCGGCTGGGCTGAGGGAACCCCTCCCCTGTGCATGAATTTCATGCACTGGGCCACTAGTGTACTGTAATAGAATATCTGCTAAATCCATGAGTGATATAAAATTGGTCATCTTTTCCCTGCTGGTTGGGAATGCCATGTTGGCATGTACTAATTTTCCACATTTTTTTAGTATTTCTGAACTTTGTTCTGGTCCATTGATTTGTATATTCATGCCAATTATAGTAGCTTGATAATATACTTCATTTTCTGGTAGGGGTGGTTCCTCTTCCCTACTTTTAAAAAAGAGTATTTTAAACATTTACTTTTCTATGTAATATGTGGAAATAACTTAATTTAAAAAAAATTCTGCTGCCCTTTTAAGTGGGATTGTGACAAATTTATAGATGAATTAGGGGAGGATAGTTATATTTAGAATAATGAATCTTTCTGTCCAAAGATTCTTTCTGTCTTTCCATTATTCAAAACTTCTTCATCACTTTCAGGAGACATGTAAAGTATATATACTTTACATACACACACACACACACACACACACACACCTGAGTTTATCACATTGCATTGTCATTTTCTGTTTACTTGTCACTTTCCTTCAATAGATTGTCGGTTCTTTAAGGGCTGCTACTTATTAATTATTTCATTATTGCACTGCACTAGAGGTAATGCTAACATATTGTGTGAGTTCAATAAATGACAGATGTAACTGAAATTAATCGTGAATTTTCTTTGGCCATTCCAAGTGACCGAATATGAATGTGAGGAGGTGGAGAGGATAGAAGCTGGTGTATAATTATTGTGTACCAGTTCTCAAAACCAAATCCTGTTCCAATTGTTCCTCTCCCTCACCCCACAGTTCCCCACCAGTACTGAAAGGCCAAACAAGCCATTTGAAACACAAATGACATTCATTTCTTCATGTAAATAAAAAATCCAAAAGTCCCCCTTTTATATTCCTTTAAGGAACAAAAGAAAATTGACTGCCATAGAAATGCTCTTTAGTACATACATTCTTTATAGCAAAGGCACAGAAACTTTAAACAATGTTCTCAGTTCACTTCGCTTTTGTCTGTGGTGATAGAATGGGGATTCTGTGCTCAAGCAGCTCTTGCGGGGAGAAACATAAACACTCCAAACTTTGAACTTCACATAGCTGCATTCAAATTCATGAAAGCTGGAAGTGTCCTGTTCTCGGGATCTGGTGGCTATTGTGGAAAGTGCCTTCGTAAGCACTTCTGGCAGCCAGTCTCCTGCACGGAGCAGTCCAGAGAACACCCCTCCCCAGCTACAGGTTCCTGTCCCCGGACGCCAGTGGGCTCACTGGTGAGGGGGGATATAAGTGCCCAGGAGTGATTCCTACCACTGCGAACCTCTGGAGTCTCTGTCTTTGGAACTGATAGCCCAAGTATTTGGTATCAAAATTGCCCCTTGGTCCTGCTGGGGAATAAAATGAAAATGGATGACCTTGCTTCCAACTTACACAAAATTGGAAGAGATTTTTCCAAAGGTATTGGGCTAGCCATACATACATAATACAATTTTGTAGCATACTTTATTGTGAATTTTTGCAACCAGGTGTTGAGAATTATATATGTACTTGTTCAGTCTCTTTATTTTACCTCTAATAAGAAGTTAAGGCTCAGAGAGTTTAAATGACTCATTCATTATATAGCTAGTTAGAGCCAGAGCTGGAATTCGAGCTTTGGTCATTCAGCAAATAGCTTAATGTCCTTTCCATACTGCTATTATTTAATCCCAGTATACCTTATATTTGAATGCATTTTTAAATTCAAAATTATTTGCTGTTAGATAAGGTGAAAGTAAATTCAGGCTTCAAAATTGTACTATAAATCTTTTAGAAACATTAGCACTTCCCAGAATGTTTTCAAAAATGTATTTTAACGTATTTTTTCAGCTTGAAGCATTTTACATCAGAGTCCAGGGAAATAGCAACTTTGGTCAGCAACATTATTATCTTAGAGAAATTCAGGCTTTTAACTCCTACTTTATGCCTCGCACAGGCATCTACAATAATAAAAGCATAATATGCTAATTAGACCAGACAGCTGAATGACCTTCCGAATGTCATTCTGGATGTCCTTCCAGATGAAGCCATGGCAACGAGGGTCGAGGCAGAGGTGGTTAGGGGCGATCAGGCAGGCAGGCAGAGTGGTTAGGGATGATCAGGCAGGCAGGCGAGTGGTTAGGGGCAATCAGGCAGGCAGGCAGGTGAGTAGTTAGGAGCCAGCAGTCCCAGATTGCAAGAGGGATGTCCGACTGCTGGTTTAGGCCCGATCAGTTGGACATCCCTTGAGGGGTCCCGGATTGTGAGAGGGTGCAGGCTGGGCTGAGGGACCTGCCCACCCTGCCCCCCATGCACGAATTTCATGCACCAGGGCTCTAGTAGAGTGATAAAAACCACAACTTTAAACTTTTATTTAAAATGACAAAATGTGTGAAAAAATTCTCTTTTTGGCACCTTTGGATGGTGATAACACACCTTTTCTCTCAATCACATTCATAACATTTTTGACAAATTTAGAATAGTCAGGCAATTCATTTTGGAGTTTTAGGTGCCAGGATCAAGGGTCTAAAATCATTGTAAAATGTTATATAAAAGCTTGTTTGCAAAGATTCAGCTTCAGTTTGCATTCCCCTGGCTGTAAACACTGAACTTAATAATAATACAAATACAAATGATTAGTTGCACATCACTTTTCATTTATTTATTCATTAAATATTTGTGTATTCATAATTTAATTATGCATTTATTCACTTCAATGTGTCAAATTCTGTGCTCAGGACAAGGATTCAGGAATAAATAAAATAGATATGATTTCCACCTTCAAGGAATTTACAGTATGGTCAATTTGAGAACTATTATAAAGATCAGAACATGTAACAAGGGGCGGAGGAGACTTGAAGGATGGGTAAGAATTAGATAAGGAAGAGGAGACAGAAGAGAGTGAAGCAGTAGGAAGAGTAAAACTGTGTTTCCTCTCTCTTTATTTGATGTTTCCTCGTATTCATATTTATATACATTTAATCATATTTTTATTGATTGCAGAGAGGAAGAAAGAGGGAGAGAGAGATAGAAACATTAATGATGAGGGAGAATCATTGATTGGCTGTCTTCTGCTGGAAATTGAGCCGGCAACCTGGGCATGTGCCCTATCTGGGAATCGAACCGTGACCTCCTGGTTCATTGGTCGACGCTCAATCACTGAGCCATGCTGGCCAGGCTGCATTGGCTATTTTTAAAAGTATCGTGAGAATCATTTCAATAATAAAATTTTTATGTTAAATCAACTGTACATTTTTGGGTTAACTCCATTCATGATCTGTTTACATTGTGTAGGACTTTTGCATCTGTGCTTATTAGTGAGATAGAGAAGTATTCTCCTTTTTCATACTTATCTAGTTTCTTATTAAAAGTCTACTAACCTAATCAGATTCGTTGGACAATAGTTCCTCTTTTCTTTTTCCTGAAAGAATTATTACAAAATTGAAATGACCTGTTATTTGAACATCTGGTGAAACTTACCTCAAAAAATCATCTGGACTTGATGTTTTCTGTGTGGAAAAAAATTAAATAACTAATTCATATTCTTTAATAATTACAGGACAGTTGTATTCTCCTTGTGCCAGTTTTTCTAAATTATATTTTTCAAAGACGTATACTAAGACAGTTAAGTTTTCAAACATATTCACAAAATTGTCTTTAGCGTGCTCTTATTTTCTTTAAAATCTCTTCTTACATCTGTAGTTATGTCTCCCTTTCACTCCTAATAATATTTTTAATCTGTATCTTCTGTTTCTTTTCCTTGAAAAATTTTTACCGGAAATCTGTCAATTTTATTAGTCTTTCCAAAGTACCAACTGTTGATTTGTTAATCATTATTTTCATAATATACTATTACTTTTCTAACTTAAATTATATGCTTATGCCATTCATTCCGAGCCTTTCATTCTTCCTAATAAAAGCACTTAAGACCAAAACTAATAGAAAATATACCATGTCCTCTAACACTACTTTTCCTGCAGGCCAGATTATATGTGTGTGTATATGTGCTTCTTATTTCTAGCATTTTATTCTGTCTTGAGAAAACCTTTATTTATGCAAAATTCTAAACTTATAAAAAAGTAGCTAGAACAGTGTACTGAATTATGTATCCATCATCTAGTTTCCAAAATTTATCAAATTGTGGCCAAGTGTGCTTCAGCTATACCTGTCCTCACTACTCTCCCACTAAATATTTTAGAACAACTCCTAGACATCTTATTATTTCATGAATAACTGGGTATATTT
>NW_005871112.1:1437893-1632482 GCF_000147115.1 Myotis lucifugus | reverse complement strand
TATATATGACTTTAAACCATTATTATACTCCAAAATTAAAATAATTTCTCAGCATCATTGATTATCCAGTCAATATTCAAAGTTTTCATTATTATCTTATAACTTATTTTTGCAGTTTGTTTATTGAATGTGATTAAGACCATGCATTGTAATTGATATGTCTTTAAAGTCTCCCCTATCATCTGTTGTTTTATTGTTTTATCCCTTTGCAATTAATTTGGAGAAACTGGATGGCTTGCTTGGTAGAATTTTCTACAATCTGGACTCTGCCAACTGGTAGCTGTGGTGGTATGTGTGTTCTTCTGTTGCTTACATATTAAATTGGTAGTTGAAGCTAGAAGCTTGATCACAGTCTGTGTGGATTTTATGGCAAGACTACTTCATAGGCAACTGAGTGTACATCCTTTGGGAGGCATGTAATGCCTAGCTCTTCTCTCTTTTTAAAATATGTTTTTAATTATAGTTGACATGCATATTATATTAGTTTCAGGTGAATAACATAGTGATTCAACATTTATATACTTTGAGAAGTGATTGCCACAGTAAGCCTAGTAACCATCTGTCACCGTACATAGTTATTACAATATTATTGACTCTATTCCCTACACTGTGCATTACATCCCCATGACTTATGGTCTTCTCTTTTTGTAATATTATCAATCATCGGTGACTTCTTTGTTTAGATTCATTAATTTATGAGGGGATGTAGACAATTTTAATATTCTAATTCTATCATTTTGTTTTCATGTGTTAGTTGAAATTCTTCTATAAAGAGAAACTTTCCCTCATCAGTTAGTTGTTTATATTGAAGTTCCTATAGTCCATATAGAAAGACAAGATAAATGCTTGATCCCTTCCCTTTATTTTACCAAATTTCAAAACAATGATATAAAATTTGAATAAGTAGCTTTAAAAGAAACCATATTTTTATTTCAAAGCTATCCTCCATTGACAAAATTGTTCACATAGATCTCCTCTTGTGGTCTTGCCATCAGAGTAAGTTTCTAAGACATAAAAATCAAATCTGTTACTTTATATTTGCACTAGAAGCCCGTTGCACGAAAATTCGTGCAATAGGCCTTCCTTCCCCTGGCTGCCGGCACCGGTTTTCCTCTGGCACCCGGGACCCAGGCCTTTGGTCCGGCCGCAGGGGAGAAGCCAAGCCTCTTCAGTCTTCAGTCTTCAGTCTTCAGTCTTCAGTCTGCGCCTGTGTATGCAAATTATCCGCCATCTTTGTTGGGTTAATTTGCATAGTAGCTCTGATTGGCTGGTGGGCGTAGCGGAGTGATGCCAATTTGCATGTTTCTCTTTTATTAGTGTAGATAGGTTTTCATTCCTCTCAAAAAAAGATTAGTTACATTGATTACCAAACATACCTAGTTATGTAATTCTGCAAGAGTTTTGATATTTTTAAAAAAGCAGTTCTGTTGTCCAAAAATGAAGTGTTTTCATCATATCAATTCAAAATGATATGCAGAATTACAATTTCTTCTCCATCCACAAACTTCTTTTCCTTCCTTCCTTCCTTCCTTCCTTCCTTCCTTCCTTCCTTCCTTCCTTCTTTCCATCTACCTACCTACCTATCCATCTACCTACCTAACACCTACCTATTCTATGCTCAGAAGGTGGTTAGCACATATTATTTCACCTGCTACAGCTCAAACAAGGTGGCCCCTTGCTTCCTGGTGTCAATGCATCTGTCAATGCCACATGCTCAACCAGTTGAAAACAGGTGCTCCCACGATGCGACCATGACTCACTCCTTGCAGCAACTGTTCCTTAGGAGGCCTTTTCGCACCAGGTGTGCTCACCTGCAGTTACTATCTGACACTTAAGGCCTGGGCCAACGCAAGCTTTAAAGTCAAAACTCTTTAACTTAACTCACTCTTGTAGCTGTTGCTGCCCAAACATGCAACTGTATTGGAGGTGCTGACTAAACGTGCCTTCAGACTCAGGCCTCTGATGTTAGAACAAGTGTCCCTGACAAACTAACCTAGGTCCTGCCAAATGTGCCCACCCCTCTTTGGCCACCTTCCTAACAAAGGAATATTAAAAAAGGCACTTGTTAACATACAAAAATATGGCCTATAATGTCTTTCTTTCCAGGACAAAACATGTATACTTGCCTTACATTTATATAATTAAGAAAGGTCATTAAAGTGATTCTTTCCAAGACAAATAGTATCTCCCAGGTGACTAACTGAATCCACCCCTAGAAGCAGCTGACAACTTTTAAGTTGAGCTTTACTCAACAGAGTGGTTTATTTTTCTTTGTAAAGGTATGTTTTACCTTCTTAACCAAGAGGTTAAGTTTTCAAAGTCATAAGTTCTTTATACATAATAAGTGCTCAAAAAATAACTAGGTATGTTAGCAGTATGGGTGGAGAAAAATCACTCAAGATTTAGAAGGATAGGTGAATGGACAGATCTATCCCATGGAAATCTCTGTCCTGGGAGGCAGCTCATAGCTGAGCTCAGATAAGATGGACTGCAGGGACCAACAGCACTCCTACTCAGCATGGTCTCCAGACCAGCAGCACCAGCATGAGCTAGGAAATGACAAGCAGTGCAAATTCGTGGGCTCCATCCTAGATCTACTGAATCAGAATCTAGAGGGATGGGAGAGGGGAAGGCAGAATCTGTCTTAATAAGCCTCCTGGGTGATTTTTAGAGATGATAAAATTTGAGAACCACTGGTCTACAGTAGCCCAGCATGTGTTGGGCTGTATTAACATGAGATGAAATGGGGACTATGTCCAACCAACCATCCATCAACCATGCTAGTGTTAGGCCAGAGCAACATGATAGATGCTGGTGATGATTAGTCTGCCCCTGAGTCAAGAGAGGCAAATGTTCCTAAAAAATAGACAGGTGTGGTTACCTACAAGTGATTACTGTCCATGGCTCTTCATAATTGCTTTGAAATATACCAGTATTTGTAGGACCTCAGGTTTAAGATGATGTTTAAAAACAAAACCACATTTGTCCATTGTTCTGTAGGCTTTGATGAGGAACCTGGTTTTTCTTCATCAATGAAAGCAAGAAAGAATAAGCCAGGAAAAACAATGGATACCCAAAGCCTGTCTATACAGGGCATCTCTACAGGTTTTTTATATGCAAAGTAGGGCCTAGAGACGGCTCCAGAAAACAAGAGACTTATCTGAAACCCAGACTTTCTCTGATGCTCTAGAGGAGGGATGGGCAAATGTTTTCTATACAGGACCAGATAATAAACATTTTGGCTTTGCAGACAATAAGCTCAATTTGTTGCAGTATGAAAGCAGCCATAGAAAATATGGAAACAAATGATCGAATGGGCAACCTGGGCATGTGCCCTGATTGTACATACCCATTAATTATGATGGTATGGATTTACTTACCATAGATTATTTAACCAGTCCATCATCAGTGGTCACTCAGCTTGTTTCTTCTTTTGCTAATAGAACTAGAGCCCACAAATAACAGCCATAGTTGTTACTGCTCTGTACTTGGATCTACCAGTACTGTGCATTTTACGCATATTATCCCATTTAATTCTTACAGCGATCTTTTAAGAAGAGGTTATGATCTCCCCTTTACAGATAAGAAAACTGAGGGGAAGTTCAATAACATGCCAAGGGTGAAGCAGCTGTCGGCAGCGGAGCGAGGCTGCCTGGCATCATGACTGTGTTCCTAGGCACTCAGTCTGCTTCCTCCTCCTGATTCAGGTTCACGTGGGAGACCAGACGAGACCAGGGTCCTCTCTCCCTGACCCCCCATAAGGCGTGTGCCATCAGCTCACATTTTCTGCAAACTGATCAAGACCAAGCTTCCTATCTCTTCCAGTCTCAGCTAGAATTGGATGTGTTAACAGCTGCACAAGGTTTGGACAGTTGCCAAGGATGTCCCCATCCTGACAAAAATAAGGCCATACAGGACGAAGGAGAGATTCCCGCCTCCTTCACATTCTTTTGAGCCTCAGGGATTGCCCTCCACGCCCCAGGCTAATGTGTTTCCCCAGAAGGGTTTGTTTTGAAGGAAGGGTGCTGGGCCAACTTCTCCCTTCTCAAGCCAGGGCCACTGGTGGTTTGAAGGCAATGCTGCCTCTCCCTCCTTACCTCTAAAATGGTCTATTCCCCACTAGTCAATCCAGGACAGGAGGGTGAGTTCGGGGTTTGTAAGCAGGAAATAAGGATAATGGGAAGCTCCTGCCTTTGACTCCTACCTTGGCCTGAATGTGGGTAGAGCCAAGATATCAAAGAATATCAGCCCACAATCTGGGTGCCCCCACAGTCCTGGTGGTTGCAGGGGGTTAAATGGCAGCAGCACCTGGGTACAGGTCACAGAGGCCAAGGCAGAAACTGTCCAGGACCTTGGAATGAGGGCAGGAGACACACTGAGGCTGCTTTTCTGTGCTTGAAGCAGAGCTGTGGCTTGTAGTGCCAGGGAACAAAGCCATATGCCCATCCCAAAGTTGCTTCTTAGTGGTGAGCTGGGCAGAAGAGGAAGGGGGAGGATCAGAAGTACAAGATTGGTCTTTAAAATGAGGTCAAACTAACGTTCTATTTTTGAAGCAAAAAAATAAAAAGAAAAATAAAGTAATAGTTCGTATTTTTGAGTGTGTAAGCACTGTGATAAAGATTTTATCTACCTCATTTCAGTTCATCCTATCTAATTCTAAAAGATACAATTTCCACTTTATAGATGTGAAAATCAAGGCTCAAAGAGCTTCGGTGATTTGCCCAAGTTTGCAAACTGAGTAAGAAGTGGAGTCCTGATTCAAACTATGATCTGCTGATTGCAAAGTCCAGGTACTTAGCTGTTTTACTATGCGGGAGCCTCTTTCTTTATCTATTCATTCAAGAAATATTTATTTACTATCTGCTATGTACTTAACATATGTTATCACAGGGGTATAATAATGAATGAGACATACATAGTCCTTGCTTTCATTGAGCTTTCTTCTAGTTGGGGGGAAAAATAAATAAGTAAATAAGTGAACAACATGATTACAGGCTGTGGTAACGCTATGTCTCTGATCTAAGGCTTGAGTTTCTTTTAAAATAAATTTGTCTTTTAAAGCATTTCATAATCAGTGGGAGGGAAAGGATACTCTACAAACTTCTTACATTGAATTTGTCTATTTAAAGTATAATATTCTAAACGGGTGTCTTTACACTTAGCAATTTTATTTATTCTGAGTTCCTCCCAGGTTGAGCCCAAACTACTGGTTCATTATTAGTATTTTTTAAATATCCTGAAATCAATGTTTTCAAAATCCAAAAAACCCGTTTCAAAGGATTCAGGTTTATATAATCTAACTCTGAAACGTTTAGAAGGATGTTCCCAGGGAGGTTAAAATTACGCCCTCGGAGGAGTGGCAGAAGGAACTAGCCAGGAGAGGTTTTTCGGCGGGAGAGGGGGACTCGCTTCCACAGAGCATACCATCTCTTCTCCCATGTGTGGAAGCTGTGTGAAAATCTCCCATGAAAGAATCCAGGATATGAATTCAACCCATAATTTGAAAGACAAGTATATCAGATGAAAAGTGATCTACAGTATTATTACATTCTACGATTATCATTGTTCTTCCATGTAGTTAGAAGAGTTAAATCTGAGCTATCTTTTTTTTCTTTATGTTCACGAATACCTAGGAGGAAGGGAGGTGGCAGATGTGAGCATTCCCATCATTTCCTAAACAGCATTCGAACTAAAAATACCTGCCTCCTCCTTGTCTGACGGGGGCCTGGAGTTTAATTAGATTAGCATCTCTAAACTGTTGTAGGCTTCCCAGAGATAGGCATTAGGTAAACATAAGGTATTATTATTCTTATTATCATAGTGTCATTATGTTATTGTAACTGTGGATTCTCCCATAAAGCTGCGCAGGATGGGAGCCTAGCCCAGACCATTATTTATCTAGTGCTTTGAGCCTAGATGAAAGGCATGTACATGCTGTCTTGTGTGAGCATTATCACTGGGATTATTGTTGCATTTATGATTATTGAAGAACACCCCAAATTTTCAAATTCATCTCAACAAGTCTCCCCAATTATGTTGAAGTTTCCCGTGTGATTGCAATGGTGTGCTCTTTCTCATCTGTGTGATGGCCCGGGGTAAACGAGCACCTTGGGCTTCGGGCAGCTCCCAGGGCAGAGGGGAGGCAGGCTCTCCTAGGATGGCGGTTTTTATCCCTGTGGGGCCAGAACCTGGCAGAGGGCGCTTGCCCCAGGCCCACTGACAACCCCTCTCAGGGAAGTCGTTCTGGTTAAAACCTGCTTCGAGTGACTCTCCTGTCACTTTTGCTACCTTTAGGAGCCACCAATGACTACTCTGAAAAAGATTAAGATGGGATCTATTTCCAAAAGAGGAAGGAAGAAGAGCTGTAGAGCCAAACGGTACACCAGAGAATCATTTTATGAGATTAAAGGAGTTGATTCATGGCTAAATAGACCGGCTGGTAAAGTTGTACAGTTTATTTTAGGAGGGTATTAATAAATCCAAAGATTTACGTTATGGGTGATAAAAATTTTATTTTGGAGTTTGGGAGTTTGGGACCTGCCTTATTTTATCTGTCGTACTCCGACAATGTCACACTCAGAGGTCATTTTCATTCCATCGCATTGTTTTTCCTCCAGCCAGTTTCACCGTTACTAATCTTCTCTCAACGGTGTGTACAGATACGGCCACAATTAGTTACATTGAAGCCTCACCCTAAAGGTTTGCATTTTTTCTCATTTCCTCCGTGGAAAGTGCACTGTTTTATGCCAGCAGAGACCCTGTAAAGCGGCATAATATCTACATGTAAGATGATGGATCCCTTTATCTCTCTGTCACCCCATGGTTGTAGTCCTTTGCAGGCCTGAGTATCATCCCATCTAAATGAAGGGAAAACCTCCCAATTGATGAGCCAGCTGTTCACCGAAATTTTTATAACTATTCGGGCTTCAGACTAATCTAGCACCGTGTGATTTATTAAACGTGTTTGTAACAACAGAGTTATCATCACTCTCTTAGCATCCGGTGGTTGGTTTGGGGGGTGGTGTTTCATGAGGTGCTGAGGCTGTCACCGTGGAGAAAGGATGTCGTTCTTGCCCGAGAGGCGATCCTGCCCGGAGCTGTCTGGGGAGGCGAGCTCCTAGGGTGCCGGGGAGGGAATGCAAAAAGCCAAACAAAAAGTGTGACTGCGACCTCACTGCTATTTGTCATAGAATTTGCGGGAGCATCTCCTGCGCAGCCACAGGTTGCAGCCGGCCTGGCGGGCCGTGGGTTAGCGTGGCTCAGTGCTTAGGCCGGCACTTCATTATCGGGACAGAACAAATCTTGGCTGATGCGCGCGGTATAAAGAATCCCAGGGCGCCTCAGCGCCTCAGTCTCCGGCCATTCTTCCCAGGTTTTCTGCTGCTGCTCCCCGGATAATTGCAGTTTAATTGGGTGACATGAAATGAGAACTGTGTCCACATTATCCAGGATTATCTCTTTCTCCTGAAGCCTGCCACCCGCTGAAAGGAGCACATTTATCAGGCCCAAGAGCTGCGCTCGGTCGCTTTGACGAGCAGGGAAGAGTGTGAGAACAGGCTGGGACAGGGAGAAAGGGAGCTGACAGCGAAGAAAAATTATTTCAGTTGTTTATCACGAGCAAAGTTTATCTGATGCTTTACCAAAGGATATGGAGGCCAGCGTGCGGAGCCATGAGTAATGAACCCCGGCCAGGCTGGCTTCCTCCCCTGGTCTGACCCAGCGCTGCTTCTCCTTTGTGTGGCCACAGATCAACTTTAAAAGCTTCTTTCAGCAGCATGAATGCACTTCATTTTACCGAAAAAAAAGAACTTTGTATTGATAGCTGGAAAAAGGGGAGGTTGTTTAAAAAGGAAGGGGAGACAATCGGGACAAAATGAGGAGCTTTCAGTTTCTATTATGAGCATGTCGCTCCATTCTCCTCGTCTGTTTATACATTCCCGGCACAATAACGTCTCGTCGCAGTAATATGTTTCCCCTTTTTACACTATTCATATTGAAAAAAACCCCTCACATCACGACCATGGTAATAAATACCATAGAAATGTGGGTATAATTTCAATTTGCATTCTGTGAGAAGATCAAGGTAAACTGGAGGGCCAGAGACTATTCTGCTAATGCTCATTCATCATTCTCCAGATCCAGGTAAAAGAAGGACCTTGTCACTACACTGCAAACCCCTTCTGTTGCTGTTGCATTTGTGTGAACATTTTAGCCTAATGCACCAATTGTTAAGTGGAAAGAGCAGTCTTTGAAATTGTCTATTGCACTCAAATCCCTAGCTACACAAGGGCTGGGCAGGAGGCGTTTCTATTCAGAAGGAAATAGAAGGCTTTCGTTCAGTAAGCACAGTGTGGTTGAAGGTTACAGAGGATATTGTATGTTTTTTAAATAAAAGTTTTCGAATGGGGGAAAGTCATTATTTATAATGGCAATGATGGGTACGCAGTCAACATCTGGCGAAACGGCAGGCTATGTGGCTGAAGTTCTTGTGTTTGAGGTCATCTATCCATGGCTGGTTGGCATCAGGGTGCCCTGAATGTGCAAGGAGGAAATTTCTCACGTTGTGGAAATAGTTACTCACACATGTTAGCTATTTGGAAGACATACATTGTGTTATCACACACATGGATTTAGTATTCTCTGTCATGTCTGGTGTTCAATTTGATATTGACTTCCAAAAAAAGGAAAGAAAAGCCTATAAGCAAGGTAAAATTTAGATATACACATATTACAAATAGACTATTAATTCTATTCACTGGATATGTATTGAGGTCATATAACTCAGCCACCTCTAGAACTCTAGCCTTCTCTTTCTCTTCTCTCAGAATAGATATGAAAGTGTCACTAAGTTTCCCAAAGCAGTGACTTTCTGTAGGACTTAGACGTCCTCTTTGTATTTTCCGTACCGCCCAGAGAGTATGTAGGTTTAGAGAAGCAGACATTTGGAGGAGAGCTGTAATTCCCTTAAGGCTATTTTTTCTGCTATCTTTATTATTATTATTACTAGAACAATGATTTACAAAATTTTTGAATGAGGGGTATGGCTTTACATTTTTTTAATTACAATTTGTTATTCTCATTCCATCCAAACTCCTTAAAGAAGTTTAAAGTAAAATCTGTCTTTGTGATTTGTTTCCCTTTATCCTGCATCTATGCTGTATGTAATTAAATATATTCCCAGGGGCCTCTCTACTTTCATGGGTTTCATTTCCATTTGAATTATTATCCTTTTATGTTTATTTTAAATAATGTGTGATTTATTCAGAAAGAAAATGGTTATATGTCAATTATATCTCATTGAAACTAGGAGGAGAAGAAAAAGGAAGAAAGAAAATTAAAAGGGAAGAAATGACATTTAATTTTTACCAAAAGTCATGAGCACAAAATCAACTGTACTTCAAATCTCCTAATCTTACTGCATGTCGAAAAATGGGAATTTGACAGAGCCTCTTCATGTGTTAGGAGAATTGACCCCCAAACATTATCATCTTAATTTAAAACTTTAACTTATTCTCTTGCCCTTAAAAAGGATCTGCTACCAGTATAGCACATTTGCAGCCATTTCCCAGAGCGAGAAAGGCTGACATTGGGTTATTTTTAAAGGATTCATTCACTTCTTTCCAGATACAGAAGAAAAAATGTCTGCCTGCCTCATCTTGGCTCCTCTGGCAGAAATGACAAATATACACATAGGCAAACAAACCCCACGTCAAACTGATTTCCAAAAGCCTGGAGATGAGTGTTGAGGGGTCGGAAACCTATTTGTCAAACAGCCATGCCCACTTACGCTGCCTTCGTCCCAGTCAGCAAGGAAGACATCTCGGATTAGGCTTACAGCGAACACCGGATGCCTTTCTTTATGTTAGATAGCAGAATTCTGGATGTATGTCCAAATATATTTATCCTCTGAAAAAGAGGTGGGTACAAAAATCACAAGATGTGAGGATGTCACACACAGACTGACAGCGTATGCACAATTATTGTCCATCAAGGCAGCGAAAAGAATCACGTATGTCCAGAGCACCGACCTGGATGAATACTTTTCTGTATGCTAGCATATGGGATAGATATAGAAAAAGAAAAAATATTATAACAAGATAAGATATACCACAGCAAAACCAACCAACCAACCAGAAATTTCAGAGAACTGAAAAGGCTGAGTGAGAGGGACTTGGAGCTCTCCTACTCACTTGCTCTATGTGTGGGTTTTAGCTGAATACCGAGTGTTGTTGTTTTTTATTTACTGTTTTCAAACAGCTACTCATTCAAAGGTCTATTGGGAGAAGATATATATATATATATATATATATATATATATATATATATATATCTGTATCATAAGACAATAACATTGTAGGGTATTTTCATGCAACTGTAAAGTAATGATTATGAGGGTCTAGGACATCACTATATATGGTCCCCCAGGGACATGGACATCACATACTGCTGCAATAAAATAATAACAAGTGGCACTCTTTCACAAAAATATTGAAAATGAAACAAAAGCATGTTCTTGATGATAGCTAACCTTTACTGAATGCTCGCTATGCTAAGCACTTCAGTTGCCTTATTATCTTACAACAACCATAAGTCATAGATATTAGAAATGAAGGCACAGAGAGGTAAAAATATTGTGTTCAAGGTAATAGAATGTGATGGCTTGAATTATTTCTCTTTCCATCCCAACTGCAGCCCCTTGATTTATAGTTGGCATTCTAACTCTCAGAACCTTAGAATGTGACTTTATTTGGAAATTGGGTCTTTGTAGATGTAATTAGTTAAAGATGGGGTCAAGCTGGAGTAGAGTAAGACTATTCTACTAAAAAGGAGGAATTTGGACACAAACATGTGCGTGTGTGTGTGTGCGCACACACACACACAGAAGACCATGTGAAGATAAAAGCAGAGATCAGGGTGATCACAAGCCAAGGGACAACAAAGCTCACTAGTAAACCACCAGAAGCTAGCGGAGAGGCATGGAACAGATTCTTGCTCACAGCCCTTAGAAGGAACCAACCTGTGGACAACTTGATCTTGGATTTCTAGCCTCCACAACTGTGAGACAATACATTTCTGCTGTTTAAGCCACTCAGTTGTGGTACTTTGTTACAGCAAACTAATACACAGAGTAATAGGTGATGAAGTTGGAACTTGAACCCAGGTCCTCTGCCTTAGGCCATATGTGGGCTTGGAATCACCGTACCATATCATTGCTCTTCTTGAGTTCTGTGTACAGTGCTGAGCACCTTAGCTGGGTAAGCTCTAATGAAACCTCAGGGCATTTCATCGGGAAACCCAATATGGTGCTTACTCTCTAGAACAAAGATAGATTTTTCCCCACCATTAATTGAGGTCATAAAATGTTAGAGCTCAAAACGACCTTAAAGATATTCTAGAGCAGTGGTTTTCAAATTGTGTTCCATAGAACCCTAAGTGCCCTCAGGGGTGCTTCAGAGGCTCCTGCAATGCCCAGGGGCAAGAGGGAGCAGGCCACCTCCAGAATTCCCACTCTTATTTTACTCTGAGCACTGTGCTTTTATGTGCTTTGTACTTTGTACTTCCACATAGATTTTGTTTGAAGAAAGGGTTTTGCAGCTTAAAAGATGAAAACCATTGATCTGGTCCATATCCATTATTTTCTTAATGAAGATACTGAGTCCAAAATGGCTGAAATTCTCAAACTTGTGGGTGAGCTTAGCAGGCCGTGGAGTTTGGCTGTCTATTGGAATGGTCTTCAACCACTTTAGCAGATAAAAAGGAGCCTGGGCACCCTGACTCCTGGGGGTCCTATGTAGGGAAAATAGTGCCCCATGACCTGGAAGCTCGAGCACAGGCTTAAAGTCTAGACATTGCCTTATTCATAGCCCAGGTGGGAGCACTTCATATAATGGGGCTCTTTCTATCTGGCTACTAGTGGGCTTTCCTAATATTTGAGAATTGCTTTTTGATTCAGTTATCCCCAAGATTCTGGGGGAATTGGTAATGCATAGATGATCACAAGAGGAAGAATAAACGATGTCTGGAGAAAGAGAAACTTCTTTCAAGCCCAGGAATCCTGTATGTGGCCTAAAGAGACACTGTCTCCACTCAGATCTATTTCCATTTACTGATTTAATGGGACTAAGGAAGCTCCTTTTGGGGGTGGGAGACACTTGAATCCCACCCATCGTTAGTGCTTAGACATATCAACACTGATGGTTTGGGGGAGGGAGAGGTGACAGAAACCAGCTTCTGTGCCAATGGAGGGAGAGGCACAGAATGAACCAGACAGCAACAGATCCTAGGAACCAGCTGGGTTGGAATTTCTGTGTGCGTTGCTACCCAAATGAGCTGTTGTTCATGTGAATTGAAAGAGTTGCTTCACTAAACCCTTTAGTACATTGAGCCCAAGTTATCTGCTATGAGATCACTGCCTCCCCCCTGACCCTCCCTGTTTTCAACCACCAAGAGATGAACTGAACAAGGAGTGTCTGCCGCATCCCCTCATAAGACAGTGCCCAGCAATCTCAGCACTGCTGTGAAGCTCAAGAGCATTATTGGTCAAAAGGTGAATCTTAAAGGCAGTCGGCACCAAGATGGCAACTCATGCTGATGTAGGAGTGCCACAGTCAGCTCATTTTAGAAAGATGGCTGTTCCTGGAAATTCTCTTAAATTTCTAGGGTAAAAGCAACTCTGCTGTGAGAGAGAGCCTTTCTAATTGAGAATAACAGAGAAGGAAGGAATGTATGCCTTCTGACTTCGCAAGATCATCTGGCCAGCTTGAGTTGGCAGGTGTCCGCTCTAAGGAGGCAGTGGAACGCCAGCTCTACTGGCACTGGGACCGCAGTGGCTCAGCCAGGAGGGGCTGAATTCCAGCTCTAATAGCCTTGAGGTAGCAGTCATGTTGTTTGGTCAAGGCCAGCAGTAGCAGAGCCCCGGCTTGGCCAAAAACAACTATACTGATTCAAGAAAACATGTAAAATGCCTCTTGTCAATTAGCAGACATGTTTGGAAGAAAGTGAGCCCCAAGGAATTGGGGCTCCCACAGTGCAGCTAAGGGATTGGACATTCACGTTGAAATGACTGTATTTGTACATACAGGCCAGCGAAGTATGGGGCATTGGGTTACTGGTTACTATTACTTTCTAATGGGTATGATTACAGAACAACTTGCTCCTTAATTTTAATTTCTAAGACCTCCATGAGAAGAGTGAAATTCAGATTCCTTCTCCCCATAAAGTTTCTGTACTTCTGAAAATGAGCTCTGCTTCTATGTACAAGATGACAGAATAAATATAAATGTTTACTCACCTTTCTTCCAGACTATTAGTGTGATGACAACAACAACAATAATAATAACAACAACAAAAACCCCAAAAGGAAATCATTGAACTCTAGAGAAAGGGGAAGAAGAAACATCAGCAGACCAGAGAGACTAATTAATTTCTGGAAGATGAGAAGCAGAAGGAGTCATATAGAGTGGCATCCTGGGCAGGACAGGTCAGCAAGTTCCTGAAGGAGCAGTGGGCATGGGAAGCATTCTTGGTGGGCGAGCAAGAGAGATGCTCCAAGAACAGGAGTGGCAACAGAGAGCAGGAGTGAGTGAAAAATGGGCAGAAATGGAAGTGGTTTGTTGAAGGATTGTTTCTGGAACATTTACTCAAATGCACCTTCCTCCTCTACCCACACCCCTCACAAACGAGGAGGACCTTTAGTCTCAGATTAAAATCAGATGGTTGCTCTCCAAAGAAAATGTTGCTTGGGGGAATCTAGGGAAGCGAGAGTGGCTGTGGGTACCCAGAGCTTTATTTTGGCATAATGAAAAGAGATGTTTTGCCAGCTTCCTGCCAAGACACCCTGAAGAAAGCCTGCCAGTCGACACGCCCTAAAGGCACACACGTTTCTTACAGTCTGCCCTTTCTTTTCTGGAAAAGGTTTGGAGGGGAAACAGTACCCATATCTAGAAGCCATCCAATCCATGCAAGCTTCTTTATTAGGCTACTGTGTGAGTGAGGGTAGGATCAGATGTGGTAACAAGATGCCTAACAATTATTCAGTGGCTAAAAAACATAGAAAGTTCATATCACTATTACAAGCCATCCTGTTCGTGGATGGCTCTTCTCATGAATCAAGGAAGCTCAGCCATAATCAACTCGTGATGTTCAGGGCCACTTCAGCCTCAGAAAGAGGGAAAGATCATGGAGGAGTCATGTTCATGCTCTCGCAAGCACTCACCTAAAGGAGGCTCATTACCTTGGGTAGAACACATAGCTGCAAGCACATCTGGGAAAAAAGTCTAGCCATGAACCAGGAAGAAGAACAGATTTTGGTGGAGAGATAGCAGCCTGGGCACAGATACAATGAAGGACCACCAGACATTCAGTGATAAACAATGGCACCAGAAAGAAGGAGCAAGATGGAGAAAGAGAACAACCAACCTCAGAGCTTATTTACTGAACATAAAAGAAACTCCAGAAATTCTGTTTAGAGTTTTGAAAAGATATTGCATCCATAAAAAAAAGGCTGCTTTGATAAAAGAACTCAAAGAACAAGCGAGAGTCATAAAGTATGATGACTGAGTTAAAAAATTCAGTAGGAGGGTCGATGATAATGTCGGTTGTTGGTTTTGAATTTTAAAAACAAACTTATGGAAATGTCCAGACTTAGTTATAGCTAAAGAACAGAATATAAAAGTCAAGAACATTGTAGGTAGAGAAGCAGACAGGTGAAGGGACAGGTAGGGGCTCTAATTTCCTCAAATCACACAGTAGGAGGCCAAGACAGACAGTCTAAAACTAGTGGATCAAAAAATAGAGGATTAAGTATGTTCTTTTAATGGATAAAATTAACCAATACAACTGAAAATAAACATGAGGTTGGGAAGGAGTGGAAAGAGAAGAGAAAGTAATTCAAGTGAGCTCTCTTTTCTCATTTACTAGAAGTTGACAAATCAAAAAGGACAGGTAAAGCAAAATATCCAGATGTATGGAGGTAACCATTAGAAAAAAATAAAAGAGAGAAGTGGTTCAAAGTAGTAGTTTCCTTTGGCAAATGGAACTGCTAGTAAAATACAAAGGGGGGTGGAAAATTTGCTTTTTATTGTCTATTCTTAGGTATTTTAAATCTCATTATCATATTTTTCTTATGTTAAATAAGTTCTAGAAAAACACAAATGGCTAACAGTGGCTACATTGAGTTGGAATGAAGGATATATGCCAGGGTTAGGGAATTTTAACATTTTAAAAATTATTGCCTATATTATGTTTTTTACAATAACAATTATTACTTTGTATTAAAATATCATATTAAAATTTTAAACAACACACACCCTCATATTTCAAATGGCTTATGAAGGGAACAGGCCTTTTTCAACAAATCACAGTCTGTAGGCAGATTATCCAAAATTCTATCGTGGGGACTCTGAACTTCACCTTCACCACTAACTGCATCCAGTTTTGTACAGAATGGATCCTCAAATGGGTCTAATTTCCTGTAGGCACACTTTATAACATCAATTGATTGATTAGTTTTGCCAATATAGCTTATTGCATTATTATGTCCTTTAAAGACTGTACAGGTCTTGTTGGGTGCTATCACCCAAGAACATGTAGTACAAGATTTTAAAGAATTGTATTTAAAACACAACATTGCTAATTTTTCAACATTGTTAATTTTTAACAATTTGTTTCAAGCTGTGATGTGTATGAGTAAAACTGAATGCCAGAGGGCTAGCTTTTATGGTTCTTGTTTTAATAATCATATAGCAATGTTTTTCTTAATACCATCTTTGGAACCGAGCTGTGAGTTTGACTTATTTGATTTAATGACCACATGACTTCAAAGATATCACGACCTACCTTAGGCCAGAAAAGATTGGAGAGTTCAGAAAGGAGAAGCTGCAGGAAGCAAAACCACATTTGGTTTACTTAAAAAGATTTCTTGCTTGCTAGCAAATATGATTTCTATTTATAGCTATCAAAAGTTGATGAGATCATATGACTCTCCACTTCACTACACTGGAAGTCCTGTGAGGGCAAGGAGGGGTATGCAAGGGGGTCTGCTAATATTCTTGGTCCTGGCACTGTGGACGCTCAATAAATATATTTAGAATGAATAGGTGTATATATAAATGAATGAATGAATGAATGAATGAATGATTAGATAGACTTCGGTTTTCAAAGTCTCTCATGCAGAAGTGCACACCACCTCTCCTCTCATAGCCGAAAGATTACCAAAGTGAAATCGTTAAGAGTTTTAAGGCCTCAAAAGGCAGAGACTGACCCCGGAAGACTTATTTTCTAGTTTTGATCAAATGAAGCCATAGGGACAGTCTCACCTCCTTCATGAGTGGCATTTATGCCAAATAGATTTCACATGCTAGACAGTCCATTCTTAAGTGGGTGAATTTATTTCCAAGTTTAGACTGTAAATAGGGCACCATGGAAACCATAAAAATGAAGATACGGTGATTTACAGGAAGATGTGTGTTTAAATCAGAATATCTCCTTAGGTGAAACATATCACCAACCAAACAGATTTTATCAAGGGGCAGACTCGGAGGTAATGATGGGCTGACTGGTGTGAGAGATAAACCTGAGTAATGGCTGGCAGATCTATTGAACTTGGACATTCATGAGGATTTCCTTCCAGCAATTCCTTCTAGAACATGCCCCAAAGGGAAAACTGCTCTACCAGCGTGGTGCCTGTGAACCTCTGCAGCTTTGCAATGAAGTTTTAAGAGAGCAGTGCTAAAATAATCTCAACCCCTCTGTGGGCCCCATTTCCCCAGCAGCATTGCAGACCTCTTCTGCCAGGGATGGGAGTGAAAATGATTTATCCCCAGGACCTGAAAGCCACGGCAGAACTGGAGGCCCCTTTCCCCACAGCGTGGAGGGGAGAGAGGAAGTCCTGGAGCTTCGTTGATGGGAGCCTCCGACTTCCCACTGGGCCCCTTGTTTAGGTCTCCAAGGAGAATATGGCAACCTGGGCCTCGACCTTCCAGGCCCCCTTGGTTTGCCTTCTTTAACCTGGGAACCTGTTGGTGGTATACCTTAAAGACAAATATTAGACATGTGGGAAGCATTTTGAGTTGTAGTCCAAGGTTACACCCCCTCCTACCCCTCCCACCCTTCAACTAATCTGTTAGGGGGGATCTGACAAGTTTTCCCCTCCACAGAAGCTCCTTGGCATGACTCCAAAAGATGCAGGAGGGCACACCCTTAAATATAACGTAGTCAAAGTGCTATTAAGCTAATTATAGCATTTATTATAGAACTATTTACAAGGCAAAGCCATGCAACCTAAAACATTAAAGAAACATAATTACACAGAAATGGAAGGGGGTGGGTAGGCTACCAAATACAAGACACTTGATTAATCAGTTGGGTTAGTTAGGTTTATCCAGATGAGCACAGGCATGGAGCCTACCTCCTTGGGAAAAACTCTGGCATCTTGGGGTATGCGGGCTTGCTAGTTCTTTATTTTCTCTTCATTTTAGTGATAAAAGAAAATACAGATTTTTTTCTTTAAAGAAATGGAGCTTCACATGGAATCACTGCAATTGTCAATCATCTGTATCTCTCCAAATCAAGATGAAGGATATGACTAAGCCACTGCGATAGTATCTGAGTGCATAGAATAGATACCAATCTCGTATCCTGTAATTTAAAGGAAACGCTGCTGGCTACATTGCAGTATTTTCTGCACACAACTTCAACAATTTGTAGGGTTTGTTTAGCATGATGAGGTTTTTGTTACACCTTCACTCTGTCTTTTTTATGTCTCCAAATCACTCAGGACAAGATGTTTAGATTTTATTCATTCAGTTCACTCACAGAGGGACTATTGTCTCCTTCATTTTTTAAGGCTTTTCAAGTATGTCTCCAATTCAACATCTTTCTTCCTATTTCCATCCTGTTTGTTCATTCATTCAAAGGACAGCAACTCCGTTCTTTCAGTAGCTCAAGCCAACCCTCAGGAGTCATCCCGACTCCTCCTTTTTTTCACATCTCACATCAAATCCATGAAGAAGTCCTATTATTTCTACCTTCAAACTACAGATACCAAAATGTGTGGGTAAGTTGCTTAATTTCTCAGAGCTTCAATTTTACTATCTGCAATATTGGAATAATAGTGTTACACCCACCCCCAAAGAAGGGTTGGGAAGATTAAGTGACATTGTAACAATGCAAGGTGTCAAGTACCTGGTAAATGTTCATTAAGTATAAACATCTATTCTATCATCATTATTGGGCTTACATGGCAACTAAAATTATATTGTATGCGTCATACTTTTATGGAATACTGAAACATGCAGAGGAATAGCAAGAAAGAGACATCAATAAAGCATCAGCTAATGAAAGAAATGTTAGTTTGATAAAGAACATGAAAATAAATGCTATGCTATGTAGAGTTAGGAAAATAAAGTTAACCAAGAAAAGTACATAGATATTCTTAAAGAGACAAATGAGCAAAACATTAAAAAATAATTTTGGCAGCTAGGTATTTGCAAGAACAAGCCAAGGACATTTATGTAAAAGCAAACACACACACACACACACACACACACACACACACACATAAATATTAATTATTATGTTTTAAAAGAGTATACCCAAAATCTGAGCATCTTTCATCACCTCAGTTTATGACTTATTCCTAGAAAATTCTTCTCCACATTTTCTAATTTTTCTATAAAGAACAATTTACAATCAGAAAAATATTATTTAAAAATACTTGTTTTATTGAAAAGGTAATGGCAGTCCTATATTTTGTAGTTAACAAAGATTCTAGTAAAAGAATAAAAACTTCAGGTTTAACCTAGTTTGCATTTATTATAAAAAGGTATGAAGTTTTCAAAGGTTAAAAGCTGAGCCAGTTCTAACCCAAGAAGATTAAATATCAATTTACTTGAAATATGAAGGTAAATGAAAAATATCAACTTTTAGGAGTTAGTAGTTTACACTTATCTTTAAGATGAAACTTACCCACACACATACAAAATGTTATATAGGTTTCCGGGGAAAGGGAGCTGTTTTTATAGTGTGTTTAGTTGTTTGGTTTCGGCTTGTAAGTTATATTATTAAATATGTTTATAAAAGTTTAGAGTATATAAAACTAATAAAAATGATACTCAGTGTGGCTTTTCCCATAGATTTGCCTTTGAATTACAGTGCTGTGGTTTAGGTAGCTTCAAGGCTATATTTATTCTATAATTTTAAAACATAAAAGTTAATGACTTAATAGTAGGCACTTGAACTATAATTTTAATTGTGAAACTGTTTTTTTCCTCTTGACATACAATTCAATATAGTCAGGGTTAGAAAATCAGGCCACAAAAGAGGGCAAATCCGCTCAGATTCTATTTTTAGATACGATTTTGTGGCAAATGATTTTCATGCTCTTTGCTCTTTGTCCTTAGAACTCTCATCAGGTATATTGGTAGCCTAAACCTGCTGGCAAATATATCCCAAAATGAAACAGCATCAATCCTTATGTACCCTCTGTTGGGTGCTTGCAACCGTGTAGGGATGAGAGAAGAAATATGCATTTTCCAAATTGTTCTTTCAAAAGTATTTCTTGAGCTTCCACTCTGTGCCGGCGGCTGTGGTGGTTGCTTCTACCCAAATTACACCGATTAATACCTGAGTTTAAATCCAGGAGCAAGGAGTTAAGGCAGCCGTATTCCACAGAGGGACAAAGGAAGTGGCAGTACCAGGGTTTGGACCCCAGTCATCTAATTCACAGCCCACTGTATATATGCAAAAGCTTGAGTGAAAACGAAATTAGGAAGATGAGACAGTGTGACCAAACTATAAGCCACATTTCAAGAAAACACACATCAGAGCAAGACATCCTGCCACTCTGAAGACAGCAAAGCAAAATAAACTGTGGTCTTGGAGACTTCTCTGCAAGAGACGAGGATGAGTTATGTCAGTAAAGCTCCCGGCTCTCTTTGGGGTATAGGTGGGGCAACAAGAAGACAGAGTCAGCGAATAGAGTACTCGGCTTTGGACAGTGACCCACCCCTGTTATAAGACCCCTGCTGAGAAGGGAAGGGGCATATTTCAGGCCCCTTGAGCCTGGTGCAGCCTCTGTAGGTGGGAGGGATGGGGAAGCCCACAGCCTCGGTGGTCCAGGCATTGGGTTAAGTTCATGTGCACGATCAGGCCATTGGAGCAGAAACAAGAGGCCCAATAATTTGTTTTTTAGATGTTAAAGCAGATTCAGATCTTTCTTTCTAACAGGAATCTTAGTGTTGCCAGAGGCACTTTCCTGGCAGAACTGCAAACAGTAGGAAATGGCCTTTTATTCAATCACGGAGTAATAGAAAGACCCTGAGGAGACAGATGCTGTGTCTATTGGGAGGCTATTCTCCATGACACTGGGAACAATTTTCTCAGGTAGAATTTTCTTCCTGGTCTTAGTATCAGAAATAGTTGGTTGGTTTTACTATGGACACTGTCGATCATGTAACTGGTCAGGCTCCCCACTTCACTTTGAAATTTAAAGAAAGATTAGAGCCCAATGTAGGGCCCCCCTCAGCAAGTACACAGAATTTTTAAATGTGGTTTTATATTAGCCTCATCCATAGCTGCTGGTTTTTAATTTCTAATATACATACATTTTCTTTTACTTTGTTGTATTGCTAGAAAATCTTTAAGTCGCTTAGGATCCCTTTGACAAGGCAGGATGCAAACGCATACACACAGGCACACACGCGAACACACTGCTGGTCGGGGAAGGTCCACGGGAGGGGGTGAGGTGGACCAGAGTCGGCCGGCCACCCCTCCCCCCCATGTCCCGCCTCACATGCCGTCTAGAAGAGTCTTGGACATTTGCACCTACCTTTCTAACACCTTCAGAGGAAGTCATCAATCTGATCATCCAGTGAGATAGTCATGTCCCATGGGTCATGGCATTGGAGCTGGAGGCCGCTGGGGGGACATGTGAGATTACAGAAAGGGTGTAGAGGGAAGGTGCCCCCTTGGCTGTGACCAATCCCAGTATGAATTTCAGCTCTGCCTCTTCCCCTGTGTGTGACCCTGGGGAAATCCTCCATCCCCTATTAGCCCCGGTCTCCTTGTCTCTAAAACTAGGAACAATACGGTGCTCTGTCTCACAGGATTGAGACAAATGAGATGATATTTATAAAATACTCACCCCAGTACATTGACATCATATTATCATCAGTAGCAGCATCATTAACCCAGATAAGAAAAGTTGATGTTTGCAGAATTGCAATGACTTTGTTTTTTGTATGTGTATATATGTGTTTATAAGAGTGTATGTATGTGCATACACATACATACATGTATATATAGATGTATATATACACACACACACACACACACACGCACACAAAACATTTCCTAAGCTTCTATTACAATAGGAAGACCTGCCTCTGTCATAAAAAGTCTCAAAGTGGTGCAGAGAAACAGATGTGCAAACGAGTGTACTCCGATAAAACAGCTGTGCATGTGCTCTGGGAAAGTCGAGAAGGAAGCAAGGATGGAGAACAGGGCTGGCTGGGTACACTTAGCTGAGGCAGAACAGAGGAGAATCCAGCTTCCTTTTTCAGATATGATTTTTAAAAGTGTGGCCATGCCCGGCCAGTGTGGCTCCGTGGTTGAGCATCAACCCATGAGCCAGGAGGTCATGAGTCAATTCCCAGTCAGGGCACATGACCAGGTTGCAGGCTTGATCCCCAGTAGGGGAGTGTGCAGGAGGCAGCCCATCAAAGTTTCTCTCTTATCAATGTTTCTGTCTCTCTCTCTCTCCCTTAGTCTCTCTAAAATGGATATATATATATATATATATATATATATATATATATATATATCCATTTACATAGCTTTGGGACCTACAAGGAGAGAGCAGGCTAAATGGACACTCCTACTCCCTGATGCTATGCAAGGTTTGGCTCAGGTAAAGCAGGACTCCACCTCCCCCAGCAGCCTCTTCTGGCCTCCCTCCCTCTGAACCCCACAGACAGGACAGATGGAGACCTCCCAGCTGTCCTGGATGCCCACTCCCCAGCCTGCCAAGGGCTCTACCAAGCACCCCTGTAGTTCACTGAGGGAAAGCAACTGAAATGCATTCTCCATGATCAAAGTGAGAAATGTACCTCTTGACATCAGGTGCACATCCTCCAGAACTTTCTCCCCATTCGTCCCACCCGGCTTACCTCCCTTAGTCATCACCATGTCCCCAAATCCCTCTCCTCCAACACAGAAATACACCACAAATCAGTCCCCAGTCTCATTCCTGCTGCTCTCTCCATTACATTAAAATAAGTAGACATTAGTTAGCTCATTCCTGGCACTCCTGAGAAATTCTTCCTCTATTTCTTAAAATTTAAATCCCAAGTGTGTGTTTTCCTGTTTTATGGTGCTCAGAAATAGAGAAGAGTTAGCCACTTTCTTCTGCCCCAAAACTCTTTTAATATGACCACACTAATTTTAACAAGATCTGTTGGGACTTGGAGTGGTCCTCATCTAGGTGATTTTAAAAATGTAAACTTTTGCATTACATATTTCCTGGAGAAATTTTACAATTTATGAGAATTTAAAAAGTTAAGACCAAAATAGACTAGAAAATAGTGGAGGTAAACCAACAATTTAAAAGTCATTGGAATGAAGATAATTAAGAGTGTTATTCTGCAGACAGTGCAATAAAACAATATTTGCTTTGGTGACTCATAATAGCATTAGGCATTTGAACTGAAACCAGTGATATGTTATGTGATGGGAAACCAATTGACCTTAGTTTTTATTTGCACCTTCTCATTGCATGGAGTTTCTTCTTGTTAAATAAAGTCCTTTGCATCTTTTAACTAGTTGTGTTGCATCCTGGCAAATTAATAGCTTGAAATAATTATTCTCATCACAAAAGTAATGTGGTCTATATAGTTATATGCAATTTTAGCCATAATAATTAACACTAAATATAACAATATATTTAAGAAAAAATGTAAGAATTACAAGTAAATTTTCTAAACTGTTTGGCTATGGCAGACTTTTAAAGTTGATTTAAAGCAATATAATTTCCTTTTTTACTATGGCTTTGTTGGAAGAACTAGATTTATTCTAGTTAACTTAGTTTTTAGCAGTTTACCATATATTCGAAATAACAGAATTTAGTGGTTATAAAGTGATTTAATAATCATGATATGGGCACGGAAGCTGAATTGCTTAAGGATTAGAAACCAGATCTTTTTCCTCTAACCATTGTCTGCTTATATCCAAAACCCATAGCCATGGCTTATTCAATGTTTAAGAAAATCTATATTATATACTTGATATACAAGGCTAATTTATATTATAAACAATCAAAGGGGATATATTAAGCTACAGTTTGAAAAAAGTTACATTTTGTTTCTACATTCTGGTGTGTGTGTGTGTGTGTGTGTGTGTGTGTGTGTGCGCGTGTGTGAAAATGCAACTGCAACAGCATTTTTGGTGGTTTCCTAGAACTAATATGTGAATAATTTATCAGAACTAACTTTCATAGACTGAAACTTATTTTCCATATTGAAGAAACAACACTATTTACTTAAATGTTGATTATGGCCTCGGATTTCTGCAGAGTTTAGTTGCTCCAACACCGATGTATAGTTGCACCTAATCAGCTAGCACATGTTGAATGAATAGGCGGGAGAAATTATTCTAGAAACTAGTTAGGTCCGATGCACCACATTTCTGTAGTCAAAGGAAAAGGAGAAGTTGGGTAGTTTTTATAAGCAATTTAAGCAAAAGTGATTGTGGATCAGGAGGAAAGAGGGCACGAGAGAGAAGAGCAGAGTGCTGAGAGAAGGCAGTCATCTGAATGATGTATTCGATCGCTCCTGGTGCTTTAGCTTTGGAAACCTGGCTCTAATATGGCAAATGGGCAGCATGTTAAATAGCCTTTTGGACTCTAGGTCCATTGCGGTTTCCATCAAATTCCACAGCCTTCGGGGAAGGCACATTCATTCAGGGGGTTCAACCAATCTTTTCAGTGGGCGCCATTATCCAAGCCCATTCATTCTAGGTTCATGACTGGGAGATAGTCAATATTTGTTCAGTATCCTTTTAGTTATGCAGTGAGGGCTAGCTATCAGAAAATCTTTAAGCCAGGCACAGTTTATCTTAGGCAATTTTCATAGCACTTCGTACTTCTTTTTTTTTTTTTTTTTTACTAGTGTAAGCACATTCATTGTCTGACTTGATCAGAGGGTTGATTGCGGATGAATATTCATTGTCTAACTCAGCGCCCTGTGCAAAGGAAGGGGCCTGATACATATTTGTCGAAGGAATTAGAGAATGAAAATATCACACACACACACACACACACACACACACACACACACACACCCTTCTCTTATCCCTCTTCCTTTTCCATGCCTGAGAAGCAGTGGCAAGGTCCAAGGTCCTCTTAGGCACACATCTATCTTGGGCCGGTTGTCTCAGATGGCAGCTCTTTGAGTCTATGATAGCAGCTCTTTCACTTTAAAAAAAATCCTTACCAGAGGATTATGTTTTTCATTATTTTTAGAAAGAGGAGAAGGGAGAGAGAAACGGAGAAACATCAATTGGCCATGATCAGGATGGACCCCCACAACCTGGATATGTGCGCTGATCAGAATAGGACCTGTCCACACTCCAACCAACTGAGCCACACCAGCCAGGGCCCATGTTCAATTATTTTTAATTTTAATAAATCTTTATTGTTCAGATTATTACAGTTGTTCCTCTTTTTTCCTCCCATAGCTCCCCTCCACCCGGTTCCCACCCCACCCTCTGCCCTTACCCCCCTCCCCCACTGTCCTCATCCATAGTTGTACGATTTTTGTCCAGTCTCTTCCCACACCCCCACACCCCCACACCCCTTTCCCCCAGAGAATTGTCAGTCTACTCCTTTTCTATGCCCCTGATTCTATTATATTCACCAGTTTACTCTGTTCATCAGATTTTTTTATTCACTTGATTTTTAGATTCACTTGTTGATAGATATGTATTTGTTGTTCATAATTTTTATCTTTACCTTTTTCTTCTTCTTCCTCTTCTTAAAGAATACCTTTCAGCATTTCATATAATACTGGTTTGGTGGTGATGAACTCTTTTAGCTTTTTCTTATCTGTGAAGCTCTTTACCTGACCTTCAATTCTGAATGATAGCTTTGCTGGGTAAAGTAATCTTTGCTGGGTAGGTTCTTGCTATTCATCACTTTGAATATTTCTTGCCATTCCCTTCTGGCCTGCATAGTTTCTGTTGAGAAATCAACTGACAATCGTATGGGTACTCCCTTGTAGGTAACTAACTGTTTTTTCTCTTGCTGCTTTTAAGATTCTCTCTTTGTCTTTTGCTCTTGGCATTTTAATTATGATGTGTCTTGGTGTGGTCCTCTTTGAATTCCTTTTGTTTGGGGTTCTCTGTGCTTCTTGGACTTGTAAGCCTATTTCTTTCACCAGGTAGGGGAAGTTTTCTGTCATTATTTCTTCAAATAGGTTTTTAATATCTCTTCTTCTGGCACCCCTATAATTCGGCTGTTGGTACGCTTGAAGTTGTCCCAGAGGATCCTTACAATATCTTCATATTTTTGGTTTCTTTTTTCTTTTTGCTTTTCCGGTTGGCTGTTCTTTGTTTCTTCGTATTTCAAATCTTTGATTTGATTCTTGGGATCCTCTTGTCTGCTGATGGATCTCTGTATATTATTCTTTATTTCAGTCAGTGTATGCTTAATTTCTAGTTGGTCCTTTTTCATATCCTCGAGGGTCTCACTAAATTTATCGGCGGTTTCTAGAAAATTCTTGAAAAACATTATAACCGTGGTTTTGAACTCTATATCCAGTAGTTTGCTTTCCTCCATTTCTGTCATTTGTGACCTGTTGCTTTGTCTCCACATTTTGGCTGCTTCCCTGTGTTGATAGAGTGGCTTTGTGTGCTATGTGTCCTATAGGGCCCAGTGGCTCAGCCTCCCCAATTACCTGAGGTGGACACTCTTGGTGCAACCCTTTGTGGGCTTTGTGCACAGTCTTGTAGTGAAGCCTTGATTGTTGTAGGTATCACTGGGAGGAATTGACCGCCAGGCCAATTGGCTGTGAGAATCAGCTGTGTCTGCAGTGGGAGAACTTCTATGCTGAAGACACCCTTATGGGGCAAGACTTGCTTCAGTGAGGTTATGGTGCTCACTGAGTCTGCCCCCTGAGTGTGTCCCTTATGGATCTGAGGAGCTGTAATCTGGATGGTCCCACTCTGACCCCTGGGTACACTGGCTCTTGGATCTCTAAGGAGGTGCTAATTTAGCCTCTGCCTGAGACTACCCAGCAGGAGCTATGGAGAGATCTGCAGATTTCTCTTCCTTGTTTGGGGTTTGGAGGTGCCCAGATGAGACCCAGCTGTGAAGCAGTGCAAGCTGCTGTGGGGCCTTGGGCCTTCTTTTGGATGTTCTGTGTCTCTCTGACCCAGCTGCAGTTTGTTAGGTAATTTTAGATTGCAAAGGGCCAGGTCATTCATATGCAAAAGCCTCTGCACACAGCTTGGGTGGGGCGGGGTCTCAGAGAATCAGCAGGGTGGAGCAAACAGCTATGGCTGATCCTCAGGCCTGCCCTAAGAGGCCCAGGTCTCAGTGTCCCGCGGTAATTGCTGCAAGCACCTCTGAGAGAAAGCCGCCCTCAAGTTCCGCCTGATACCAGACAGTCCAGTTTCTCCCATATGAGTCTGGGTCCCCAGAGACTTTCCCGGATCTGGAGTTCAGAGCAGTCGGAGCTTGTGTCTCCCTCCCGATTGAAAAAGACAACCGAGTCCTCAGTTGCCAGCCCTTTCCAAGTGCGCCTCCGTACCTCTGCACTTTACTTCCGCACCTCTTCTGAGTCTCAGTGTGCTTTTCTCTTTCCTTCTAGTTGTAGAATTTCCACTCAGCCAGCCTTCCTGTGGTTCTAGAATCATCCGTTTTGTCTTTTAGTTGCAGTTTTGAAGTGGGTGTGCGAGGCAGCAATTTCCGTTGTTTACCTATGCCGCCATCTTGGTTTCTCCTCTGGTGTGGATCTTCCCCATGTTCAAGTATTAGTCGGTGATAATGTGTTACTATATATCCCCCCTCTTTTATACCCACAGTAATAACAGTGACTTGATTCAAGTGACTTTGAGGAGCTACTCAGAGCTGGTTGCTTTCTCCACTGAATGGTTGTAATGCTTTGGCCCAGCTGTGTTTGCCCCCTAAGTCAGGAGCGCCTGAAAAAGACATTGTTTTTTTAAAGTTATATTTTAGTCCCTTGTGTAAATCCCTAATACAGCTCTTTGTTCATCAGGAAATCATCTTAAGAAACTACTCCCTGAAAGGTTGTGATGTACCTGGCCTGTCACATCCACTCTCCAATCCAGCAGTGCTTCCAAGGGACTATCAGGACCCGCATTTCCAGGTGAGACAAGTGAGACCCAGAAGGTTCAGGTAACTGGTGCAGCATCAAGTAAATGTAAGAGGTAGGACTAAATTCCAGATCTATCCATTCAAAGCCCTTGCTTTTCCCACTGCATGGTACAGCCATCCCTAGATCATGGACAGAGTGTTTTTATGACATGGAACATTCTAGGCACTTAGGGAACAAAATAGCATGACAATGTGGTCATCCTCAGAGAGCTTGTACGTTGGCCATCCTTGGTATATACTCTGTGATGAGGCACTTTAGATGTAGGCCAGGGGCTACCACAATATAAGAACTCAATAAACACTAAGTTGTAGAATGACACCCTCATTAACTATTGTAGAAAACATCTGTGTCAAGAACCTGAGCATTATCCAGACTATCTGGATAGAATTATGTTTTGGTAAGGAAATTGTAGGACATGGTTGAAATAAACTTTAACTCAGGATGACTGTGGGAAGAAGCCAGCCTCATCTGCCGGTTGCTACTATTATCCACCCCACAGGGTTTCGTAGTCATGGCTGCTGAGCCGAGACCATGGTGGTGATTATGCAACACAGCCAGAATGTTGTCCTGAATGAGTGACAGTGGTTGAAATCTGTGCCATATATTAAGATTTGATCAACATTGGGGAAGAAAGCAAACCTTAAAAGATAGATACATGTCTGACTTCAACTGTGAGGCTTTTTTGTTGTTGTTAGTCCTCCCCCGAGGATATTCTTCCATTGATTTTTTTTTTAAAGAGAGAGAGTGGAAGGGACAGAGAGCAACAGAGAGAAATATCGACTCATGGGAGAAATAACGGCCTCCCAAACGTGTCTGGAATCGAACCCAGGATCCTTCAGTCTGAGGGCTCTATCCACTGATCCAAACCGGCCAGGGCAACATTGAGGCTTTAACTGAGGAGCAAGTACAAAAATCAAGAACAAACTTGTACCTGAATGTTGGATTGACTCTTTTGCCTTCTTTTAGAGAGGCAGAATTTCTTAAACAAACATTTTTTTAATTAAAAAAAATTTTAAATATATTTTTATTGATTTCAGAGAGGAAAGGAGAGCAAGAAAGAGAGAAACATCAATGATGAGAGCTACCATTGAGAATTCCTGCCCATTCCTCATCCAGCTTCCTCTTTTGTTAACATCTTACATTACTGAGGTTCATTTCTCACAACTGTGGAAAGACAACCTACTTAGTAACAAAAATCTGCCCAAACAAGGGGTTTTATGCAGAAGCCATGACTAATAGACCCAAGAAGGGCCCCTTGAAGGCAGTTTAAATGTATGGCACAGAGAAAAGTGTTCAAAATGGACACAGTGACAGGGAAGCAGACAAGGCTAAAAGTAAAAGTCACAAAACAAATGAGCCAAGAGTAAGCAGAATTCAAGTCGACTGAAAATCCATATGGGAAATCAGGATCTTGACAGCTACCTCACACCACAGACATAAGTTAAATCCTTTTGATTTTTGAAATAAATGGGAAAACTAATAAAACTGCTAGAAGATAATAAAGAAGAGTATCTTGATTTTAGAGAGGCCTGGATCTCTTAAATGAATCATAAAGGAGAATAATAATTTGAACCTCATTGAGATTAAGAACTATTGTCCATCTTCATCCTAAGAGAGGAGAGAAAATATTTCCAATTAATATATTTAACAAAAGACATAGCCAGAATATATAAAGAGCTCCTGAAAAGTCTAAAAAAAAAGACAACTCAGATTTCTAGAAAATGGACAAAAAATTTGAATAAGCACTTCACAAAATAAGGAAAGCCAAATGGCAAATAAACAGACAACAACCTCATTATTCATCAGGGAAATACAAATTAAAACCACAGTGCAATACCGCATATACCCACCAGAATGAAAAATTGTTTTGAAACTGAGAATTCCAAATGTGGAGCATGGATGTGAGACAAATGAAACTCTCATGCACTTCTGGGGAAAGTGCAAACTGATTAACCACTTTGGAAAATTGTTAGCCCATCTACTAAAACTGGGTGTATGTATAATTTATAATCCAGCAGTTCTGTTCCTAGGAATATACTCAACAAAAATGTGTAAACACGTGTACCAAAGAATGCCTAGAATGTTCATAGCAACACTGTTCCAGAAGTTGAAAATAACCTAACATTAGAAGTAATCAAAGCAGTCATTAATGATAACATGGATAAATAACTTGTGGTTCATTAGCATACTAAACAAATGAAAATAAAACACAGCTGCACACCACAATATGAATGAATCTCACAAATGTAGTACTGAGTGAAATAAGCCAAGCAAAAAAAAAAATAGTGCATATTCCATTTACGTTAAGTTCAATCACATACAAAACCAACTTATTATGCTGGTAGAGGTCAGGATAGTGGTTACTCTTGGTGAGTAATGATTGAAAGGGGCATGAGAAAGACTCTGGGATTCTAGCAGTGTTCTACTTTTTAAAAATCTAATGGTTACAGGGCTGCTTTCATTTTTTACAAATCTATCAAGCTATACCCTCATGATTTGTGCACTTCTAGAATCTGAATACTAGGGTCAGAATAGGACACTAATCTGTGAAAAGCCTCCAACTGAAAGTTTATAAAACTTGTTAAGCTATGTTGCAGTGATCCAGAAAGCATATATTAATTATTGTGCCCTTTACTAACAAAATGAAGCTAATGGCCCTGGTTGGTTTGGCTTAGTGGATAGAGCGTCGGCCTGCAGACCGAAGGGTCCCAGATTTGATTCCAGTCAAGGGCATATGCCTGGGTTGCGGGCTCAATCCCCAGTAGGGGGCATGCAGGAGGCAGCTGATCAATGATTCTCTCTCATCATTGATGTTTCTATCTCTCTCTCCCTCTTCCCTTCCTCTCTGGAATCAATAAAAATATATTTTAAAAAATGAAGCCGATGAACAATGGAACACACATCTCCTTATTGATGAATACAGAACATTAGGCTGCTAGAAGCCTGAGACAGTCAGATCTAACACACCTGCCTGCAGTTCCATCCATTAGGCCTGAGAGAAGGAAAGGGCATGTCTTTGCTGGAATAGCTCTTGTTCCTAAGCCCAGAGGATCCCCATGGCTCCCACCTCTGGTGATCCCAAAGACTCAGCAAAGACAGTCACACAGACAGAGCCTGAGAGAAGCTGAAGGCAGATTCCAGGTTAAAACTGCTCTTGTCCTCTGAACTGTTTCCTGTGCTTCTTTCCTTCCTTTACAGTCAGTGCCCATCATCTGAAGTGACCATAAGGTGTCATTATGTTCTGAAATCTTAAAAAGCCTCAGTAGAGGAGAAAGCATTTAGAACTGGGAGGCAGAAGATTCTGAATCAGATTCTGTAAAGAATAAATCTGAAAACTTCTTATTTCCATAGGCATCCCTGATCACCATGGCATTAGTCAACCTCTGTACTACACTCCAGGAGTTTCCATTCCTCTACACTTAGGGGGGTACATTCTCCTTGTCTTCACTGTTGAAAATAATGCTTCACTAAATAGCTTTGAACATTCACTTTGTGTTCTCTGATCATTCCCTTAAGACAGATTCTTAAATGACAAACCAGTGCAAAATGCATGAACATTTGCCTAATTAAACATTCAAAAATATGTATTACAGTATTTCCAAATTGCTCACTTAAAAAAATGGAACCAATTTATAGACGTGCAAGTATTTAGTGCGTGTTCTCATTTCACTACATCTTCACCAGCATTAACATTTTAATGTTCACTTCTTTGATACCTCAAGTGGCATGTCATTTCTTTTATGAATTTCTTTATTTATGGATTAGGTTAAACACTTTAAAAAAGTTTTTGATGTTGTTTATGGAAGTGATTGAAACATTATTATATGATTTCATAAGGAATATTTCAGTCAGAATTGATAAGTCAACAAGAATAAAGTGGAAGGAGAGATTCATATTTGTATGACATCCATAATTCCAGGAAAATCATTTTAATTATTTACTGAAATTTAATTTTTTAAAAATATATTTTTATTGATTTCAGAAAGGGAGAGAGAGAGATAGAAACATCAATGATGAGAGAGAATCATTGATCAGCTGCCTCTTGCACACACCACACGGGATCAAGCCCGCAACCTGGGCATATGCCCTGACTGGGAACCGAACTGTGACCTCCTGGTTCATAGGTTGTTGCTCAACCACTGAGCCATGCCAGCCGGGCTAATTTTTGTGCCTGGACAATGACCTCCAGCATCACTTAGATGCAGTTACAATGAGCCTTTTAAATACTTCACCAGAGATTTTTGCCTGGTTTGCTTAAGTCCTGGTGGATATTTTTTTAAAATTCACCCTATAGGGAAAAATTGATTCATGCTATTTTCTATTTCCCCATGATTTCAGGGTTCTGCACTTTATCTGAGAACTCAAAGAACTAGCAGAAATACAAGAAAATGCTGCCCCATAATTTCAGTGTGCAATTTACTTGTCCATAGAAGACCCCCTTCGTCAGACCGTTTGCTCTCACGTTTCAGAGGGAATATGGACAGCTGTTTCTTCTCAGAAATTTATAAAACAAGCCTAAAGAAGAGCTGGCAGTTTCCTAAGTAACGTACCCAAAGAATGTACTCCTAATGGGGAAGCTCGCAAACCCACTTTTTAGAGTCATTTCCCCCAGGACTGCCTGGCCAATGGGTTGAGTTTTATGGAAAGGGCACAAGGCATTCGAGGCCATAACAGCCTACTTGACAGAGAGGCAGCTGCTTTCCTGCCACATGTCTACAGTTCTGCAGCTGAGCGTGTCATCTGTCCTGACCCCACACTTGAAGCCCCCTAAGGGCCCCGCCCCTGGGTGTTAAGTGAAGGAGCAGGGACAGGGAGCAAGACCCAGGAAACAGGGCTTGGTGCTTCTTCTTCCCTGTTTTTCTCCAGGAAACAGCAACTCATGCCTGAAACTCCTCTCTTCCCACCACCTCGCCCACAGCAGGACCACGATGTAGTAGTAGAAGGCCAGAGCACTGCATGTGTATCTGGAGGGAAACCCAGAAAGTTCTCTCCCTAGCTCCATGAGCAGTGGCAACCCAACCAAAACCTGGGAGTAGGAGACCACTTCACAGGTAGGATTTTAAAAATAAAAACTTTGTCAGGCGTTTGGTTGATCTCTCCCCCTTACCCCCACCCTCCCCTACCTTCCCTCTGAGGTTTGACGGTCTGATCGATGCTTCTCTGTCTCTGGATCTGTTTTTGTTCATCAGTTTATGTTGTTCATTAAATTCCACAAATGAGTGAGATCATGTGATATTTATCTTTCTCTGACTGACTTATTTCACTCAGCATAAACCAAAGGACTTGTATGCATGCATATAAGCCTAACCAACAGACACAGACAACAGGGGGGTGAGGGCATGAGTGGGGGGGGGCAATGGGGGGATAAGGACACATATCAATAAAGAAATTTTAAAAAAACTTTGTCAGTCAGTTGTATCTTCTCAGGAGACACTTGCACACACGTGCATGCCACCTACCCTCAGCGGAGTGGTTAGCTGGCTGCTTACTGGGTTGCCCCAGGCATTGGAGAGTTTGAAGCTATCTTTGGGGTGTGATTGAAGACAGAAGGACATCCAGACCTGCTTCTGCCACAAACCAGTATTGTGCCTTCTGACCTGGTCAGCTAATAGGGCCCCATTCCCCCCTTTAAAAATATTTTTATTGATTTTAGAGAGGAAAGTAGAGGGAGAGAGAGATAGAAGCATCAATGATGAAGGAGAATCATTGATCGGCTGCCTCCTGCATGCCCCACACTGGGGATCAAGCCTGCAACCCAGGCATATGCCTTGACCAGGAATCAAACTGTGACCTCCTGGTTCATAGGCGACTGCTTAGCCACTGAGCCACGCCGGCTGGGCCCCAGTTTTCCCTTTAAAAAATAAGAGCACGGGCTTAAATAAACCCAAAGAACCCTTGTGAACTTTTTTGACTGCATCTGTTGAGTGAAGTTGGGGCCAAATACATGTAGTGACTTTTCTGCTTTCTGCAGCATTCGGGTGGATCTGCAGGATTTGGGGGGATGGATGAAATGCCAGCCTGCAAGCAGAAGCATGTGTGTCCTTTGGCCACTCAATTCAGGGACCAGGGGATATGTCCTGAGGAAGCCGCTGGCAGGAAGGCCTAATGTAAGCGCTTGGCGGAAATGCTGGTGAGGCGAGATGTTTTCCGTCCTCTGCCGCTCTGTTGCTGGGCAGCAGTTGGCCGGCTGTCCCTGCAGTTATCACCCGGGACAAACATGGACTGACCACCCCCAGCGGCAGCTGCACCTGGGAGGGCCGTCCGCAGCATCTCTCCCAGCCCTGGGAGTCAGCCCAGGCTGTTCCCAGGGACATGCTTTTCCCTCCTGCATCTTGTCCTCAGCAACTTCCCTCTGCCGCTGCCCCATGGAGAAGAGATCCCTTAGATACACAAATTGCCAGTGGAGGAGGGTGGCAGGCCAGGCTGTCCCCAAGTGCAAGTGACAACAGGAGGAAGCCCATACTTTCACTGTCATTCGTATCCAATCACACCAATCTAATTTAAAATAAAAGGCTTAGAGCTTGCCATTCTTGCACCTCTGCCCGACCAATGCTATTCCAAACTAGAATTTGAGAAATGCAGCCCTAAATTTTAAGTCAAAGGCTGTGTGTGCCACATCATCTGGTGACTGTCACCTCACTTCCAAATTGATTTTGCCCCAGCTTGCCAAAGGAGCCCACCAGTTACAGCGTCAGGAAGTCCTGAAATGTCCTGGTTACTAAAGAGGGTTCATTCAATGAACAGAACAAATCAGGGTGGTGTCTGGAGTTGATTCCTGGCAAGCTTCCTAACATCTCCGTTTCCCCATTGGTAAAATAATGACCAGAGGATCTCAAAACCCGAGCAGAAACCTCACAGATGCAGCCATTATCATTATGGTGTCATTTCAGCAGGCTCCAAACCCACGGAGCAACATCCAATTTTCATTCAGGCAAGAGTTAGGTTTAGCGATGTCATCACTTCATTTCCGCTGAAGGATTAAAATATGGCGGTTGCAGAAATATCCAAAAAAGACACAGAATTAGAGCTAACCACACACACATGCGTAATGTGTGCACATGGACCGGTGTAGTAAACCTGTGACATGCCCTAGCCGGTTTGGCTCAGTGGATAGAGCATCGGCCTGCGGACTGAAGGATCCCAGGTTCGATTCCGGCCAGGGCACATACCTGGGTTGTGGGCTCGGTCCCCAGTGTGGGGCGTGCAGGAGGCAGCCAATCAGTGATTCTCTCTCATCATTGATGTTTCTATCTCTCTCTCCCTCTCCCTTCCTCTCTGAAATTAATAAAAATAAAAATAAAAAAACCTGTAACGCACAGACAGGAAACTGTAAAGGTGCTAGAGGACAGGCCGTAGGACAAACCTCAAGTTCAAACTAAGCATCATATGTCCAGGTTAAATGTGCAAAAAGGGTTGGTGATGTCCCTCCTGAAAACCCTCCCATCTTAAAAGAGATGAGAGAGAGAGAACACCCACAATACTGATTGAATAATAATCATTGAAAATAAGTCAATGTGAAGTGGGAGTTAGGAAATATGGGTTCAAATTTTTGTGCCAGTTAAGTGGTTGTGTTCTGTGGTTCATCCACACTGTTGACTTCCGCCAAAGGGCTCCTTGCTGTAAAGCCCTTTACAGAAACAGCACAGTGGGCCCTCCCTTTACTTCTGGTTATACTTCCTAAGCCTTTGACTCTAAAACATTTGTCTGGACCTCCCTGTTCTTCTTTGTTCCTTTTGTCTGATGTTTTACAAAGTTTTGTTTTATATATAATCAGATAGATAGATAGATAGATAGATAGAATGAGAGAATGAGAGAATACTAGGCCCCTCTGTTCCTCTGCTTTTGTTTGTTTGTTTCTGGAAAATCAACTTTCTCTTTTGTAGCAACGATGCCAACTTTTGTTCAGTGATGAATCAGCACCATGAACGCTCCAGCCACTTGAAATAAAAGCTAAGCTTCTTGCATAATTAGAAACTACTTCAAAAAATAATTTATATTTGTTCTAGCGTCAGTAGCCACCAGAGAGAAACCAGGGTCATCTGCCAAAAGTCACTGGGCTAACGCAGCTAAAGGTGCTGAGTGGGGAGGACCCTCTAGATGCTCCTTGGAGCTTCTGAGGGACCTCATGAACATTTGTGTCTGAAGTACACCATTGCATGGTCAAGTTCAGGGACGTCAGGCCCGGGATGCATTTTGTAAAGTGAAAGCAATCACTTGCATATTATTTTGATGATTATATCAGAGTTGAACTGGAGGGTAAAGCCAGTAGGCTTGGATTCTAACTTTACAAACATATAAGGTGGCTCAGGACTTTGTATGTTACCAAAATAATTCATCTTTTGATGCAATAACTACCTTAAAGTTTTAACTATATGAAACCATCTTCCAATAGCAACATGTAAGTCACTTCAATGAATCCTCTGATCTCTTTTCTTAGTTGGACAGCATGAACAATCAGAAACTAAACACGATTAATATGTATGTTCCCCAAATCAGTGATTTTTATGGCATTTGAATGCAGGACTTTATAAGTTGGAAATAATACATATGCTACTTATTTCATACACGGCACTACAAAATTAGCCACTCAGAGTGCTCCGTAAAAATGCATAACATGAAACAGGAAGACCTCTGGGACATGGGGCAGAAGTGGAACCAGATCCTGCCCTTTATATTCAATGTGAAAATATTTTATTTGTGCCAACAAAGCATTGCCAGTAAGACAGTTTCAGGGCTGTCACATTGGAGATAAATTTCACATCTTGTCCCAACCTTGCCTTTTCCCCCCAGGTGGGACAATTTAAGAATAAAGCCTAGAAAACATTGTATATATTCAGAGAACCTCTGCAATGAGCTGTTAAGAATCATGTCCCCATGATATGTATAATTTTATTTGCCTGCTCTTGCAAATTGTTATTCTGAAAATGTCATGTTGGGAAATTTTTACTACGGCTGTCACGAAAGGGGAACCTGGCCATTTAGAGAAGCTATGGAGACGCTTCCTGGTGAGACAGGCATAGCGGGGAGAGCGCTGTCCAGCTGCGTGTGAGTGCTCCTCCCTGTCTCCGGTGGTTCTTCTGTGTTTGCTGGATCTCTGTGCAGCTGCGGATTTCCACCCCAAGCTGCCTGTTAAAGCTGCCTCCTCTTTTCCAGCAGCATGGCGGTCCCCCGCCCCATCCCTCCCAGCTCAGGACAGGACAAAATTATAGCTGAGAGCCGAGGCCATCTGCCGACCCTGGCTCGCCAGGGTGGCCTCCTTCTCCCGCTTTCTCCTAGCTCTACTGTGGCAACACACAGAGGGCTGCTCTCCCCTCCCAGCTCTGCCCCCTTACCGTGGTTCCTGCCACAGGACTAGGTGTACATAGCGACCTGGCATTATAATCCTGGTTTATAGTAATGACTGTTAGAGAAGACAGCTGGCTGCTTTGTCCCCCTGCCTCCCCCCGCCCCGGATGTACATAACAGGCAGAGGTTATATTGTTGGGAAGTATATTTGAAGCAGGTGTAATTGGAACAGGGGTTTGTGGCGGTAGCTGCTCAGGTGCACCCCCTTGTCTTTCCTGCATGTTCTGTGTGTCAGACCCCCCCTACCCTCAAATCAAATGGACAGGAATGGTAGCTCTGAGGTTTGTCTGATGTTAGGTTGTTTGTTTAGTTGTTGCTGTTGTTGTTGTCGTCATTTCTAGACAGAATTTATTTCATCAGTGGAGTGTTAATATGTTCTTTAAGTTTGTTTTCATTTCACTGTGTTTTCTCAGACTTGATATTACAGTGTTATTTTTATAACAAAAAAAGGACAGATTTTAGAATGGCTTTGAGTAGAACTAATTTCGGAATCATTAACTAATTTCTAATTTATTAAGGACTCATTGCTACAAAAAGAGATGGTCAATCAATAGGATCTCTTGTTATTAATTTGCTGACTTCTAATTGTTAATATAAACTCTGTTGTGTACACTCATGCATGCACGTGCATGCACATATGCCCCAGGTGGCAAGGGTCAAATCCAGCCATAAGACACTGTACTTTCTGCCTCCAAAATGTCCCCTGGTTCCTGGAAAGAAAAGAATGGACAACCTTGAAGTGCTCCCGAAGCTTCGAGTCCAAGTGGCTGATGTAATTTCCTACATAGTCTGTGGACTGTAAACTCCAAAGAAAATTAGCAACACGGTTAAAAATTACATTGGTTTTGTTGCCTGAAGCTTCCAGACCTTGAGAACAGTCTTCTGGGCAGGGGAGGAATACAAAAAGCAGTGGTCGCTTCCACTCTGCACAGACTTCGGATGTAATTGATATATCATTTACACTTCACCCGAAAATGCTCTGCAAAGAATTTATCTCAATGCGGTCCTGTTGGTTCAATGCCATCTGCATCTTTTTAAATCACTTAGAACTACTCACCAAGATAATTAACCTCTTCTGGCCTGGCATTTTTTCAATTATCCGGCTAGAGCCTGGGAATGCATTTATGGAGCGTCATGGTCCTTAAAGGGTTAAGGCCAAAAATGTCTGAAGAAAATCAGCTTAAATATGTTGTACAACAAAACATGTTGTTGCGGGTACTGCAGCTAGGCTATGATAATGAATTTCAGACTCAAATATTTTCTTTGATTGTCACACACATATATGAGGAGCCAAGGGTTCGCTTTCAGTGTTCAGCATGGAGTTGGTTGTGTTTCATCACCAGAGGCTAACTGTAGGAGAGTTATTTTCACATCCAGAAATCCTGATATGAAAATGGTGGCGGGGAGGGTGGGGAGACTACTAGGAATCCAGGCACCCTAAGTGGGTGATTATTTAAAAGAAGAAGGATTAGTGGCTGCCCTTGGTATTTAAATACGTTTGAAGGGCAACTCAGAGATTAATGCTGGTCCCCAAAACGACACCCCTCTGTGGTGAAAGCCCTGCCCGCGGACCACTTGCTTCTAAGCACCTCATAGTCCCTTCCAAGAGGATACGGAAATGTCCTGGCCCCTAAGAGTCCTCCATTAGATCATTCAGCGCGTCCGTAATGTTGAACAATCAAACCGGAAGAAGATTTGCTCTCTGTCCATTTCTTGCAGAGTGTTTACTTATTGTGATCCTTCATCACCATATGCCTGTGAGGTTTCTTATAATTTTTTTTGAGGTGCTATGCCTTGGTTAAACACCACACAGGACGTGAATGCAATAGACCTTAGAGAAAGATGGGCAAATTGCCTGATAAAGGATTACAGTGGCAGTGAAAGGCTGACCCACAGTCAGGAAATGTTAATCATTTTTACACCAAAGTGAGTGTAACGTTTCTATAGGGAAATTACTTCAATCTGGTCAGTGCAAGGAGCAGTTTGTATAATCGGATTGCAAATAAGGTTTGATCACATTCCAGCTTAATCTACTCTCTGAGCACCATTTACGGCACTAAATCAAGCCCGGGGAAGCTGCCGGCGCGGCTCTGCAGTCATTACACCCAAGGGGCAGGGACTCGGTAATAAACAGCAAATAAATTGAAGCACTGACTTGCCTGCTACAGGGCATTTCTAATTATCCTCCAGTTTAGCTGGAAATTGTCATGCTCTCATCACAGCCTATTTTAGCTGCTGCTGAATAAGAGTGATACTTTTAGGCTGAATTAATTGAGAATATGAGGAAGCGCAGATTGTACCTCCATCTCCCCACTTCCTCCTCTCCCCAGTCCCACCTCCCAACCCCGCCAACTTATTGTAGGTATTTAAGAAGTCCCAAGAGCCCTAGCTGGTTTGGCTCAGTGGATAGAGCATCGGCCTGTGGACTGCAGGGTCCCGGATTCGATTCTGGTCAAGGGCACATGCCTGGGTTGTGGGCTCCATCCCCAGAAGAGGGCATGAAGGAGGCAGCGGATCAATGATTCTCTCTCATCATTGATGTTTCTCTCTCTCTCTCTCTCTCTCTCTCTCTCTCTCTCTCTCTCTCTCTTTCTCTCTCAAATCAATAAAAATAAAATAAAGAAGTCCCAAGAAAACTATTTATTCTGTCTTTATCAGACTCCCTCCTCTATGAGGGCATCAGAAATGTAATGTAACCACAACATGCCTTGTTTATTTCAGCCCAAGGATCCACCAGAATAGACAGCACTAATAAAGATAACTTGAGGGTCCCCCCCACATGAGCTGGGAAGGTAATGGTGGCTGCTTCCTTCTCCAAGCTGATGGGCAAGTAGAGTTACCAATCTGTGGCATCACGGGATGAAATCTGTGGAGGCAGAAAAGGTAACTTGGCAATGGGGCCCATGCTGGCCTCTGCCCTTTGTTTTTTTTCCCCCCCCCCCCCCCCCCCCCCCGCACCCAGTGGCCCTGGAAGCAGTGTCAGAAGAGCTGTGGTCCCGGGATCTTAGGATGAACAGGCTCACGCTCGGGTTTTGAGCATCGTAAGAAATACTTGCTGGGGTAATTCTGTTGGGAGATGAGGCCGGGAATGGTTCCTATTCCATAATTCATTTGAAATGTAAGATATTAAAACAATCCTTTATGCAAAATGACCTTGAGAGTTGAGTTATTAAGGTATAAGATAATCCTTTCTCCTTCAAGTTCAAGGATTGATTCTAAGGTAAATGCTCATTGAAATGGATGTTCTTTGTACCCGGGCAGACTTACTAGTCTTCCTAAATGGGAGGTGAATTAATTATTCTTCCTAGCCGAGCTTTTTAACTGTGGTGAGAAAAGAGGATATGACCACTCCAGGAAGGCAGAAGGTTCTAAGCTCCCCAGGGCTGCTCCCAGCTTCTGTACTCCCACTAACTTCCGCCTGCCTTCCTACCTCCAGAAAAAAAGCTTTTAAACTGATTTTATTGGCTCCCCTGAGAATCGCAGTATCAAGGATGAATAACATCCTGTATTTGTGAAGCTCTCTGACTTCACTCCCTGTCGACAGCACAGGATTCTCCCTGAGCCCACCCCTTCCAGCCCAGCAGAGAAATTGGACAGCCAGCTGGTGAGGAAAAAATTTCTCTTTCCACTCAAACCAGCATTTCTTCCACCACTTTTGCAAGCCAAGGCAGGGTTTTCCACGGCAGCCACTTTGCATTATAAAATGGTCTTCTGCTGATGGATTTCAAAACAACCTTCATTACGTCCGTATATTTTCCAAAACATGAAATTCAAAGTATTATCTGATATTATCTGGGTATTATCTGATGTTTTTAACTACACATAATTTCTTCTTGGTGTATTCATCCTCTCCCTGCAGGTGGTAGGAAAGCATTGCTCCTGTAGCTTTTCTCTTTGGGGACTCAGAGGAGCAATCTGACTCCCAGCCTCCCTTCCTCCCAACTCCCCTGCCCACTTTTGCACTGGGAGGGGAGTTCATGACTGGGGTATCTTCAGGAGCAGCACCTGTTATTTTTTTTACCTTCTACAAGGCTGGGACAGTCAAGCATGAACCCCAAGGCACAGGGGAGTCCTTATTAGAAAGGGACCCTCACAGGCCTGTCTCCAGGAGTCCACAGTGAGAGCAATTCGAGTCCTTGTACCTAAGGGCTGTTCCTGTGGTTCTCAGTAACACTAGCAAAAATTCTGGGTGACATTTGGGGACAGAAATGGAAGGATTCTCTTATGGAAAAACAGCACTACCATATTTTGAGAAAGGCTGCAGAAATTGAAAGCCCACTGGTGGTATTAGGTAAGGTGACCTCACTTTAGGTAAATTAGGACCATCTGGACCTAGAGTAGGATGAAAGGGTATTGTATACTTAACAAAAGGATGTTTCCTTTACAAAGGTTACCCGCAGAACTTCTTTAAATAGACACTTCCGTTATGTACCTGGGAGGACATAGTCACATAGCCTGGCGCTGCCACTCCACTATCTGAATCATCCTGGGCAGGTTTGCTGACTCAGTTTCCTTATCTCTAAAGTCAGGGACTGATAATGCCCACCTCACAGGGTTATTGTGGGCAATAAAATGAATTACAGTTGACCCTGAACAACATGGGCTTGTACTATGTCAGTCTACTTATACACGGATTTTCTTTTTCATTAAATACCTACACCATTTTTGACCCATGGTTGGGAGTCCAAACATGGGGAAGGCCAACTCTACAAATTTATCTGTGCCATTTAATATAGGGGACTTGAGCACCTGTGGATTTTAGTATCCATAGGAGGTCCTGGAACCAATTCCCTGAAGATACCAAGGGGACAACTAAGTTTTGGGGAAGTCAAAAGTTTTATGGGGATTTTACGGCGTGGGTGGGCGGTGGTGACTAGTGCCCCCAACACATGTGCTATTCGAGGGCAACTGTATATTCAAACTAAAACCAGGGTGACGGAAGGAGACTTGATTTTGGGTGGTGGACACAATACAATATACAGATGATGTATTATAGAATTGTATACCTGAAACCTATATAATTTTATTAACCAATGTCACGCCAACAAACTCAACAATTTTTTTTTAGGTACCACTTCATATCCATTAGGATGGCTTCTACAAAAAAACACAGAAAGGATGTAAAGAAATCAAAACCCTCATGCATTGCTAATGGGAGTGTAAAATGGTGTAGGAGCTGAGTAAAACAGTTTGGCAGCTGCTCCAAAAATTAAACTTACCATATGATCCAGCAATGGCACTCCCAGGCATATACCCAAAAGAACTGAAACCAGGAACTCAAACAAATGTACTTGTACACCAATTTTCCCAGCAGCGTTATTCACATTAGCTAAAAGGTGGTGACAGCTCCAATGGCCAGTAGATGAATGGATAAACAACCTGGGGTATCCGAGTACAATGGAATATTACTCAGCCTTAAAAAGGAATGAACTGCTGACTCATGCTATGACACAGATGAACCGTAAGGACATTCTGCTAAGTGAACTAAGCCAGTCACAAAAGGACAAAGACTGTAGGATTCCACTTCTGTGAGGTGTCTAGAGTAGTCAGATTCATAAAGTGGAATAATAATTGCCAGAGGCTGGTGGGAGCAGGGAATGCGCTATTTCCTTCGATGGGTATACAGTTTCTGTTTCTATTTAGGAGGATGAAAAACTTCTTGAAATGGATAGCAGTGATGGTTGCACAACACTGTGAATGTTCTTAACTCCACTGAATTGCACACTTAACAGTGGTTAGAAGAGTAAATCTTATATGTCTATTTCACCACACACAAAAAATGCCCCAAAATACTAAATAGATTTAAAAACAAACAAACAAACAAGCAAACAAAAAACCCCACCTCTGGTATAGGTTACCATATATGTTAGTTGCATCTGGATAATTTGATTTCTATAAAAAATGGCTTGCCCAAATTTTTAAAACCTCCACTTACTGCAGGTACTTCAGTGGGTGTCACCCTGGCAACACATTAGCACCCCCTGAGGCATCTCTTTTAGGGTGCAGGTGTCTGGCCCTCAGCCCCGAGGGTGGCCTGTGAGCTGTATCATCTGCTTGCCCCAGGGCACTGCGCAAGGATTTTCATCTCCCGCATGAGCCATGATGTAGAAACGTGGGGGGCACTGCTCAGGAGAGTCCACCTCTTCAAGGAGCAAGGAGGGGCTTTCAGCGTCCTGGCTGCTGTTGAACAGTCCCACTGAGTCTGAATAATTGAGGGGTAAACATGGGAACTAAGATTTATGGAGCCATGACAATCTGCTTGGGTACACATATTATCCCACTGAATGTTCTCTGAATCCTAGTTTACAGATGAAGAAACTGAGGCTTAGGGATGCTAAGTAGCCTGCCCAGGTTACCTGTTAGAAAACAAGCACATGGATTAGCCTGAACCCATGTCCAGGTCTGATTCCAAGTCCTTCAGTTTTTCCACTCTTTTTCAGTTTGTTTGTTTGTCTCTCTCTCAGCCCCAGCACTTGTCTCATGGTGCAGCGTGAACCTCAAAGTGGACCAAATCCTGAACCCTGGCTGCAACCAGAAAATGCCGCTCTGGGTCCCAGGGAGGAGTCGGTGCTCCTCCTTCCAAGGTCTGATGTGCTCTTTCTTGTGCCTGGAACCCATCCCAACACAAAACCACCCCCACCCCGGTGCCCTTTCCTTTTATGAAATACCTAAAACTGAGTCACCCTGAAAAGTGAACCACCTGCACTTACTTACCCAAGGCCCTGTGACCTCTCAGCCACTGCTTTACCCAACAAATCCCATCTGGCCTCTCGACGGCCAGGCTGTCTAATGAATATGCTTACTTAGCTCCCATATTAATGATCATCCCCCACCCCTGCTGAGAACGTAAACAGTGGCCATTAATTGAGCTAAGTTTTAGAAATACACACCCCTGTGCAAAGAGGTGCCATTCATTTAGGATGACAGATAAAACGACGTCACTAACTCCACCCACATCCACCTCCCTCTCGAGCCCTCCTTTTTTGGGTGTGCATTCTTATCTGATTTTGCAGAAACCCAGGATAAAGTTTGCAGGAGGGTATGTTGGACCTCAGGTCAGGGTTAGAGATGGCGATCCATCATGAGACTCCCACAGCCAGTTCTCCCCAGCACAGAAGCACCATTGCAGGGGCCACGCTCATTGTTATGTGCGGAAGATAGGCTTAGACGAAGCCACAACTGAGAGTCAAAGTTCCCGGCACACTCATGTCTGAAGTATTTGATTGAAGTTAGTCAAACACTGGGTCTGACCAAGTCATTGTCCTCTTGGTTGCTCAATCTGTTCATTCTCACACCCCCAGTTACATTCTGAAGTCATGTTATTTACTGTAAGACGCTACCAGGGATCCAGAGCTCTCTTTTCTCAGTTGCGCAGGCAGCGATGACAGCCACACTCACCTGGACCAAGTGAGTAGGGGGATCATTGAGCATTAGCATGAATATGTACTTTACTTTCGTAGTTGTTAATCCTCACCTGAGGATATATATATTTTTTCCCATTGATTTTTAGAGAGTGGAAGGGAAGGGGAGAGACAGAGAGAAACGTCGATGTAAGAGACACACATCGATTGGTTGCCTCCTGCACACACCCCTATTGGGGTTGGGGATTGAGCCTGCAACCGAGGTACGTGCCCTTGACTGGAATTAAACCCTTGCCCCTTCAGTCTGCATGATGACGCTCTAATCACTAAGCAAAACCAGTCAGGGCTCTACTTTACTTTTTACTTATAAATGGCATGGACTGTTATGGGTTGAAATCTGACCACCCCCCCCCCCGAAAAAAATATGTTGAAGTCTTAACCCCAGGTACCTGTAAATGTGGCCTTATTTAGAAATAGGGCCATTTTGCAGATGGAATTAGTTAAGCTGAGGTCATTAGGATAGGCCCTAATCCCTTATGACTAGTGTGTTTATAGGAAGAGGAAAATGCCATGTGAAGACAGAGACGCAGGGTGAACACCATGTGACCACAGAGGTGTAGAGGTGGAGAGATGTAGCTGTGAGCCAAGGGATGGCAAGGATTGATGGCCCCACCAGAAGCTGGAAGAGGCAAGGAAGGATTCCACCCAGAGTCTCGGAGGGAACATGGCCCTGCCAGCACCTTGATTACGACTTCTGGCCTCCAAAACTTTGGGAGAAAAATTTCTATTGTTCTAAACCACCCCGTTTGACATACTCTGTTATGGCAGCCCGAAGAAACTCATACACTGCCCTTTTCTTAGGAGATTATTTGGTACGGTATCTGCATTTATAGTGTCTACATGTTGTAGATGAGCCTTGCTGTTCTATATTGTAGTCTTTCTTTTGGTTTTGAGGCAAATTAATTAACATGATACAGAAAAGGGAGAATACAAATGCTGAAGCCCTCACTTTAAGCCCTTATGCTCTTTTGTTCTCCATTATTGCATCAAATTATTTAATTGGGTCTCTCTGATTGTGCTCAGACACAGAAAAGAACACAGCCTATTGTGAGACGCCCCACAACCATAATGCAATATCAAATTCAATTCCCATCCAAAGTGCTCACTGCTAAAAGCCTGTTCTGTGGCTGCAGATTAATGAAGATCTGCATTGAGCAAAGTGGTGGTTGTAGAGACATTATTTTCCTCCAATAGAAGGCCTATTCTTGAAGAACAATAAAAGCATAGAGAAGCGTTAGTCTGCTTATGGATAGAAATAAATCAAAATGAATAAGAGGGTTGATGGAAATAGTCTGAAAGCAGCAGAGTGGAGTTCTGAAAATACTGTTTTTGTTTTGTGAGGACATTTTCTTTCCTCCCCCCGCCCCATCCCTTCAGAGACCCTTGTAAAATGCTGTTGGGTGCAGGATCAAAGGCTGTAGAGTGAAGGACAAATCTGAAAATTTGAAGCCCGGTTATAGATAATCAACATTTAATAACGGCAACCCAGGCCAGCCTGTTTACACTCACAGTGGGAGACAACATGAGGGGGGCTCTGGCCAGCATGTCTGCCTGGGCAAGGGGAGGTCACACCCACGTGGTAACAACTGTCCTAAGAGTGAGCAGTAATTGTGCTGCTTTCAGCTAATTACACACTGGATTGATTCTTGAGTCTCTCTGCGCCCTCTGCCCTTCGACTGTTGGGTTTCCTAATATTTCCCCTTTTTCTCTCTCTCCCCAAACCTTTTTGTTTTGGAATGGCCTATTGTTACCTCCCTCCCCCTCTCCCCCGATCCTAATTTTAATCTCCATCCTAAATTCCATTAAGAATTCCCCAACCTGACAACATCAGCCTTCATCAATCTCTGCCCCTTTCTAATTGCCCAAGGCACAGGTTCTCTGCACCCACCTTTGGCACAGGCGTGTCTTGAACTATGTACCTGAGCTGTCCAATGGGGTAGCCACCAGGCACATGTAGCTACTGAGAAATGTGGCTAGTCCAACTTGAGTTGTGTTGTAAGTATAAAATGCACACTGGATTTCAAGGACTCGGTACAAAAAAAGAGAATGAAATATCTCAATAATTCTTGAAGTTTGATTACATGTTGAAATGATATTTTTATTATACTGAGTTAAATAAAACATATTATCCACATTAATTTCTCCTGTTTCATTTTACTTCTAAAAATGTATCTACTGGGAAATTTTAAATGGCCTACGTGGTTCACATTCGTGGCTTGCATTATATTTCTATTTGGCAGTACAATGGAAGCTGTGGATCATCTATAGTTATCTAAAATGGGGGAGGTCTAAGCCAGAATTTTAAATATAAGAGGACTGACTCTGGTATTTTATTAAGATATCAAGCTTTCTAAATGAAAGTCAAATCCCAAGCACCTCACCCTCCCCTCTCCACGGCACCTGCTCCTTCGAAGCCCTGCAAATGCTGCTTTTCCAGGCCGGCAGATGGGCCTGCCCTCATGTTGTCTTCCACACTTGCAGCCTTCCCCTTTGCACCCCTCTCCTCCTTGGGAAGCATTGGCACCCTCCATCCTTTGGCGCCCAGTGTACTCTTGCGCTATCTCCATTGCATCCTATCAAAGATCCATTCACAGTCAGTGTGAATGATTGATTATGCTTAATGTACAGCCTTCTTTGGGGCATTGTCTTTTTAGCAAAGGCAGAAACCTCTGAGTTGACTTCAGCCAAATGGCGTCTTACTGAATGACCATATGCCATGGACAGCCAAGGAGGGAGGCACTGTTTTACACAGCATATCTCGGAGGAGCCTCTGAAATCCCAACACTCTTCATTCTCCTAACTGCCCTGTGAACCGAATAGAGGCGTCCACAAAGGATTCCTGTAGGAGCCACTGCAGGACTCTGCTTTCTAAACAGAGGCTGCTCTACTCCAAATTTTTTTATTGAATTAAATTTATTGGGTTAACATTAGTCAATACATTATATAAGTTTTAAGTGTACAATTCCATAATACACCATTTATATGTTGCATTGTGTGCTCACCATACAAAGTCTAGTCTCCTTCTGTTAGCATATATTTGGCCCCATTTAAGCTCTTCATTCTCCCCCTATCATCTTCCCCTCTGGTAACCACCATGCTGTCTTCTGTGTTTATGAGCTTGTTTGCTTTGTTTGTTGCTTTCTGTTTTATATCCCACATATGAATGAAATCATATAATTCTTGTCCTTTTCTGTCTATTTTGCTTAGCATGATACTCTCAAGATCCATCTATGTTGTCAGAAATGGCAGTATTTCATCCTCTTTATGGCTGAGTAGTATTCCATTTCTAACACAGATTTTTGAATCACCATTTCTTACCTATGTCCTCTCTCTGCCCAATAAAAGTGGTAATTGACTTGCCCTAGATCACATAGCTGCAATTTAAACCCAGATTTCTGAACATTAGTCCAACGTTCATTTTAGAATACTACACTGCTTCATTTATCAACTTGGTATGATATATTGCTACACCACTTTATTGTGTACTTGTCTTATATCCATTAACTATAAGAATACTATCGGCTCCTTAAAGATAGGATCATGAGTGTAATAGTTATTCTTATAGGGGAACGCTGATTGTTCTTTGGCCAGAACAACAAGTAACCTCCAGAACTGGGTTTATACATATTCTAATTGATCAATGACAATTTTGCATCAGTAAAGAGGCTCCTGAAAGTCAGCCAATCAACAACAGCTTCACTTAATGGCATACTTCATCAATCAATCAGCAACAGCCTCGCTGGAGTGCCCACACTTCCACAGCTGAAAGTCAAGCAATTCCTAAATACTCCCACTCTGTCTCATCAGGAAATTTAAAACCTCCTTATTCTTGCAAACCCAATCTCGAGATGGTTTCCTGGAAGTGAGTCCCAAGAGTCCACAGCATCTTTACTAGTACTCTCCAGTTCTTCACTGCAGAGCCATTGCTCAAATGACATGGCTCTAATTCTAAGGTTTGCAATCAGTGCGTAGTGCAGATAGCTGCATACTGCACAAGGGTCCCCAGCAATCCCAGACAAGCCCCCACATGTACCAGGGTGACTTGGTTCACAAACTTAGGAATGCAACATATTTAATTTTATTTTCCATATAAACTTAATTCCGATTTTAAGTCCCCGTTCCATGGGAGTTGTAGAAACCTAATTTCAGTCCATTAGGGTCTCTCCCTTTTCCAAGCTCGGGAGGGGGCGGGCTCACATTGTGCCCAGGCATTGGGTCCCCAGGAAGCATATACTTCAATAAAGCCACTGTGGAAACATGATCTAATGTCTTCTGTATAATAACTGGCATCTGTCTGAGCTCTCATGTCACATGCATTCTCTCACTTAATCTTCTTAATGGCTAGGGGAAATATAGGGTCTTTCCCAAAATATTTTATCACACAAAATGGAAACAACTTATCAAAGGTGTTTTTCTTTTGCTTTGTATTATGAAAACTCAGAACCAAATTTACTATCCAATTAATGAACAATTTTATTCCACTAGAGTGTAATCACCATGTAAGCAGGGTCATGCAACCTTTTAGAACCTGATGGCAAGCACATTGCCTGGCACATAGATAATCAATAAATAATCTCTATATATAAAAAGTCAGCAACCAGAACACCGTAACAACTGGAACCACCAGTCGCTATGGCGCCCACTGTGGCCAGCGAACTGGCCGGATCCGGGGTGGGGCCCACAAGACAACCCCTCCCCCCGCACCGGCCCTACCCCTGATCAGCCTCCCTAGGCCAATAGGGGGCAGGGCCAGCCAGCCAAGCTCCTGCCGTCCCCTCCTCCCAACAGGCCCAGCCCCAATCCGCCCCGATTGAGGCCAAGCTGGCCAGACCCCACCCATGCATGAATTCATGCCCTGGGCCTCTAGTTGCAGAATAAATGAAAACACGTCCTGGTTGTGGTACAACTGTCTTACTTTTTATGCTACTTCTGTTCTACACTTGCATATGCTTTATTGTTCATTACTTCAAATTCTTTCTTTGGAATTAGGTGGAAAATAAGGAAGAAAGAAGACGAAAAAAATAATGGAGAAAGGGAAGTAGGAAATAAAAGGTTAATGTAATAATATCTTCTGTATTACTTCACAACTTAAACACTTCTTGCTTTTTAAACTACTATCTTTTTCTATATCCTTTTGTACTAATGTATTTTTTAAATGAACCAAATGCATTGAATATTTGATATAAGCAAAACAGATATAGGAAGAATGGGGATTCATCTATCCACCCAAAAACCATTAACTGGGCAACATTCAATGGAGATACAAGCTGGAAATGAAGAACCTCACAGTGCTTACTGTCTGCCTCTAGGTGGGATAAACATATAAACAACATAGTGAGAGATGCATGTATGAGGCACAGTGAGAACACAAAGGGATTATGGCATTGAGAAAATTACATGAGCTGAGTCCTGAAATATGAGTAGGGGCTTGCCAGGTGGGGAAGGCTGTGGGTGCTGCTGGGAAACATATTCTAGGGAAAGGTATGTTACTTTCCAAATTCCTTTAAAATAAGTAATATTTGGAAGTTTTAAATTCACACAAGGCTGGTTGCCTTAAAACAAGAATTATTTAAAAGTAATTTGATTTTGTGTTACCTAAAAATATACTTAGATTTTTAAGAGACTCCTTCATTTGATCAACAGATTTGCTTCTGAAACACTGTGTACACAAGCCCCAAACATCTGGAGAAATAATTTCCTTTAGAAAATTTACCAGATTGTACCCTAAGTGCTTTGAAATCAGCAAACCATGAGAAATCTCCTTTTTAAAATAAACTCATTAAAAGTTGGATAGTGTTAGTATTAAAAAATATTCTTTTCTTTCTTTTTTGTTTAATCCTCACCTGAGAATATTTTTCCATTGATATATATTTTTTTTTTCCATTGATATTTAGAGAGTGGAAGAGAGAGGGAAAGAGAGAAATATTGATGTGAAAGAAACACTTCGATTGGTTGCCTCCTGCATGGGCCCTGACTAGGGCCCGGGCCGGGGAGGAGCCTGCAACCAAGATATATGACCTTGACTGGAATCGCACCCAGGGCCCTTCGATCTGCAGGCCAACATTCTATCCACTGAGCCAAACCGGCTAGGGCTAAAAAATATTCTTTATAAAAAAGTTGATTTCTTTGATGTAATATTCATTGCCCTGGACAAAACACCCTTGATAAATGAAAACATTTTTACAGCAAATAATCTATTGCTTTAAGTTCATTTAAACTGATTTGATAATCTGTTTGAATTCCTGTGGCAAATTTCTATATGGAAAGAATTTTAATTAAAATAAAAGTAATATATGCATGTAACTTTTTTTTATTGCTAAAAGTATTACAAAGGGTATTACATATGTGTCCTTCCCCCCCCCCCCCGCCCTTGACAATCCCCTGGCCTCCCTTACCCCCCAGTGTCTTATGTCCATTGGTTATGCTTATATATGCATGTAACTTTTAAAAAAAATAGTGGAAAGGACTTGTAATGGAAAGAAGAATCGCTTGCCCAACCCTCCTCATTTTCAGTTGCCTCCCTAGAAAGATGGGGGAGGGGAAATCAAATAACCTCTACTTTTAGTACTTCCAGTGGTAACCTCCATATCTTTAAATAATACACTGAGTGGCCAGATTATTATGACTGGCCAGATTATTATGACTGGCCAGATTATTATGACTGGCCAGATTATTATGACCAACCCATCAGTACAATGAAGTGAATTAGTTATGCAAATAATAATAATAATAAAACCTTGAGAGTATTTGCTTAGGAAGTTTTTAATATTCAGTATTTTTGGAAGTGTCAATGAAGTACTGATGGGGTGGTCATAATAATCTGGCCAGTCATAATAATCTGGCCACTCAGTGTATACTTCACCTCCACTTCTTTATTTACCAAGATTTGGTTTCATTTATATTTCTAATATTTATATTTTAATATCACTATGATTTTACATCACTATGTTGTTTACCTTTTAAAATTAATATGTTTAAACTTATATCCTGTCAACAGCTCCTACATTTGTAAGGTGAGGTTGCTCACTCCTCTGTCCTTCTCTCCAGATCTCTTCTTGACCTTTTACTTTCCAATTTCTGCTGGTCATACTGTGTTTTTAAAAAATTAAAAAATTTTAAAACATTGCAGATTCAAATGTTGTGGTATGATTACATTTCCTTCTCTATAATTTGAAAGTGATTACCCCAATTCTAGTCAACAAGTATAAAAATGGAATCATCTTGCCTGGCCAGCATGGCTCACTGGTTGAGCATCCACCTATGAACCAGGAGGTCACAATTCAATTCCCGGCCAGGGCACATGCCAGGATTGTGGGCTTGATCCCCGGTGTGGGGTGTGCAGGAGGCAGCTGATCTAGGGTTTTCTCTCTCATCATTGATGTTTCTATCTTTCACTCCCTAAAAAAGGAGTCACCTTTATATATCTAATCACTTATTTAAAAATCTGCTATAGTTGTGTTTGCTTTTGAGTCAGATCATGCTTTGCACAGCTTTTTAATTTTCTATGAGATTGACTCCTTTTTCTGATTGAGAGAAGAATCATGTGCCTTCTTATGACATCCTTAATACCCTTACTCATTCTACCTATTACTTAAGATCAATTTTATTCTTTTTCATGACGTCTACTGACTTTTCCTGCTAATTAAAACCAGTAGACTCCTATTTGGACCATCACTTCCTCATATGGCTTTTTTTTTTCCTCCCATGGAGTTTTTAGTTCCCATTTTTATGTGTACATTTCCAAAAAGCACTATCATATATTTTTATTCACTACCTAATTGCCATTTCTATGGGTTATTCTTGTTACAGCTTTCACATTATGCAATAATGATAGGTCATGGAGCTTTTCTGATTATTTTGCTGTGAATTTTTTAGTATTTCATGCAAACCATAGACTGTAATGTTTATTACAGTTTCCTCATCCTGTAGGATGTTTGCCAAATAAAATATCAGGAAGGAACGTCTGAAAGATTTTTATGTGTGGACCTTTTTTTAACATTCCTTAAAATATATTTCCTCTCTTAGCAACAAAGGAACTTCGGCTACAGAAAGCTTTGTACTGTGCTATAACTTTCATATTACCCTTTCCACGGCCATTTTTCTTGGGTTGCATGGTCTATATCATTCATTGCAAGTTTACTTCATCCCCCAGGATTCATAGCCGATGCTCTGTGGACCATAAAATTTCAGCTGCAAAACCAGAACATCTCATTATTTCTGAAATATCAAGCTTGTATCTTCTTGATAAATAATTCCTACTAGTATAATGTATCAGACTAAAACATATTTTCTGAGGCCAGTGAGGTTAAAGCGGCAATCTCACCTTTTTTAATTTTTTTGCCCCGAAGACAGTGATTTCCATATATAGAGTGACCCCGGTTTGTGTTGAACATGGGGAATGAGGATGAAGCATGAAACGACACATATTGCTGTCAGAGATTTGAAATGAGGCCTGCTAACCTGTAGGCAGCCTTCCAGACTAATCAGCCCCTCGCATTACCAATGTATTCAGAGAGCTGCATACCTTAGCTGGCAGTGGGCTGGCAAGTTTTCCCTTTCTTCTTTCTCCCCCCACCCCCTTTTAAAAATCACAGCCATCGACAAATATTACATTTTAATGCAATTCTTCCTTCTCTCCCTTACTCTAAGAGAGAGAGAGAGAGAGAGAGAGAGAGAGAGAGAGAGAGAGAGAGAGAGAGAGAGAGAGAGAGGATCCATTGACACCAAATCCCTGAGACACTGGTCTCATCTGGTTTCCCTGATGCTTGAAAAGTGGGTGCGACTGTTTGGATTTGCTTTTGAATATACATCAGTCAGCGGTGCTTAAACAGGTGATAACATTTTTACTATTTCAGTTGACAACAGTCAGCGCTCTGGAATTCAGCCACTTACTAAAGTTGGCTGCCAGGTCTAGCTCAAGACGTTTTTTTGTAAGGAAATCGTGTCACCACTCGGAGTTTTGTTTGTTGTACATTGCAGGGTAGCAACATGGGGAAGGGGAAGAGGTTTTTAAAAAAGAATAATTTGCTCTTTTCTGAACCTTCTCTTTTAGTGTCCATTTCATATATAAGGAAATCTGCCAAAGTCTTGCAAAAAAAATGTTTCTGCCCTGCGTCTGTAATTGACTGAAGATAGAATTAAATGTGTACATAGTTATGTTTTTTTGCTTTTTCCCTTATATTTCCCATAAAGTAGAACTTCATAAGGCTTTTTCCTGCAATTTCTAATATCAATAAAATATTAGATAATAAAAATTATGTATATATTTACCTGTATTAACTTAACATATGTATACAGCAGTGGGCAAAAGTACATTTACAGTTGCTCATATGGAAAATAATACAATAATCCTATATAATAAAAGGGTAATATGCAAATCGACCAGTGGAACTACAAGTCGCTATGATGCGCACTGGTCACCAGGGGGCAGACGCTCAACTCAGGAGGAGTGCCGCTGGGAAGGGAGTGGAGCCTAAGCAGTCAGTCGGACATCCCCGAGGGCTTCTGGACTGCGAAAGGGCACAGGCCAGGCTGAGGGACCTCCCCACCCCAAGTGCACGAATGTCATGCACCGGACCTCTAGTTAATAAATAATAATATAAGAATAAACTATTTTGCATATTCACAGCTGTAAACCTACTTTTGCCCACCCCGTATATCTGTTATACACATATATGTAAACACACACACACACACACACACACACACACACACACACACATATAAGCATAACTCGGCTGCTTTAGAGTAAATCATTCCAACTGTCAATTATTCCACCATCTATCTGTTGGGCTTCCCTTCTGATAGCTGTTAAATAATGTCAAGAAGCACAATGGCAATTGCCTGCTTTGATGAAAACTCATTTCTATGCTGAAAGTGTAAACAGTAACAGCCACAACAGTGGTTCCAACTTGGGGCTTTGACACTTGTTGGACCAAGAATAGTTTCAAGTGGTCTTTGCATCTCTACACATACCAACCCTTCTCCAGAGACTGATCAGCAATATTCATGCATAAAGGGCTAATTTAAAAAATAGGTAAGTGCTATGGTGATGATTAAAATTCTAAAATTCACTTAATAGCATTACTGAATTTATGGTATGTAGGTGAGTATATATTTCTCCATTATAAGTACAATTATCTTTCAAGTAAGGGATCTGATATTTTTCCTTTTGGGGGAAAAAGGCCTCATACAAGCAAAAGCTCAGAAACCAGCTAGTCAACGAAGACAGTGAGTTACCTTGGTCCATCGCCACAGAGGCGCTGTCTGCAGGAAGCAGCGCTGCAGCCAGAGGCCAACTGCAACCAGCTGACAAGTTCTGTTGACTTTTGACTCCTGGGGCCTCCATGGACAGAAAGCCCATCATGTGTGCCCCTTACTACAGCCAAAGTGTCAGGTGACTAAGTCATCCAATAAACGATCCCCTTCTCAGAGTTAGAATCTGGGCAGCCATGTTTTCTTAACTGGCTCTGTCATCATACACTTCAGCAGAAACTATATCAGCTTGTGGAAGAATTTAGATTAGTACATTTTAAGCTTAAGTACACAGAAACTCTTTTAATTGGAAAATTATATCATCAATGGTTGATACATAATTTTGATTATTAATGTTATTAAAAATATGCAAACATAAAATTAGGTATATCTTCCCAATGCTAATGGTCTTGTTATAAACCAAGTATAGTAAAAAATAATAAAATTCCAATTAGCAACATTAAAGCATGATGAAATACTATTGCAAACTTGTAATAAGAAATATATGCTGATTGTCACAACACAGATTTTGTTTTGTTTTGTTAATCCTCATTGGAGGATATTTTTTCCATTGATTTTAGAGAAAGGGGAAGGGAGGGGAAAGGAGAGAGAGACAGAGAGAGAGAAATATTGATGTGAAAGAGCCACATCAATTGGTTGCCTCTCACACACACCCTAACTGGGGTGGGAAACCTGCAACCCAGGTGCTTGCTCTTGATCAGAATAAAAAACGGGACTCTTTGGTTTGTGGGTTGATGCTCTAACCACTGAACGTGCTGACCAGAGCAACACAGATTTTTTTTTACGTTTGGCCTATAAAGTCTACTATGTGCTACAAAATAATTCTTCCACCATTTTTCTCCTTTTAAGCTATTTTAATTTTACAGTTCATTCTGTTATAATAAAAAACACATCCCATATAATAAAGAGGTAATATGCAAATTAACCATCACTCCAACACACAAGATGGGTGCCACCATGTGGTCAAAAATGGCTGCCCCCATGTGGACACAAGATGGCCAGCAGGGGAGGGCAGTTGGGGGGTACCAGGCCTGCAGGGGAACAGTTAGGCATCAATCAGGCTGGCAGGGGAGTGGTTAGGGGGTGAACAGGCTGGCAGGCAGAAGCGGTTAGGGGCAATCAAGCAGGCAGGCAGGCGAGCGGTTGGGAGCCAGCAGTCCTGGATTGTGAGAGGGATGTCCGACTGCTTGTTTTGGCCCTATCCCAGTGGGCAGTCGGACATCCCTTGAGGGGTCCCAGATTGGAGAGGGTGCAGGCTGAGTTGAGGGACACACACACACACACCCATGCACGAATTTCATGCACCGGGCCTCTAGTCTCTAGTTAAACTATAAAACTGTTATGAGTAAGCCCAGACCTCCAAGAATACACCTCCAAGCATCTGAGGACCCCAGATTGAGAAACGCTGTTTTACATAACATCCCATCACAATGAAGGAAACAACTGGGCACCACCTTGAGCAAATGTTTTAGGCAGAATGTCATCCAAAATAGCAACATCCTTTAAAAAAAATTTCCTGTTAAAGGTGCAGGGACAGAGTTCAGAATCAACACCTAAAAGTAAGTAAGTAAAAGCACATCAACCATTATAATAAAAAGACTTTTTATTTTCTGGATATAAGAGGGAAACTTGTGATAATTTGATAAAACATTTTTCTAAATAACTTTTCCAAAAACTTGCTGAGTTCAACATTTGCATTTTTTAAAATTTGAAAGTTAGAAACAAAAATTTCATTAAGAAAGAATATTTTAGTTGCTTACTTTTATGCCTGTGAACAACTTCCTTTCTAAATTGTGAACCATGTTGCAAGGAAAGCACCTGCCCTTCATTCAACCCACCTCACACCCTGTTCTGTAACCAGCATGATTGGCTCCCAGTGTGTTATACAGTTAGGAGCTCGCCAATTGGCAGCTGCACCAGTTTACTTACGAACTTCAGGTGATTCGGCTTGAGTGAAAGCTACAAATTGCCAAGGATTTGTATGTTCACTGTTTTAATTCCCAGAGAATTGCTAGTCAAATGTTGCTACCTGTGCTGCCCAGTATTCATGTAAACGGATTTTGACTTTGTGACAACCATTCATTTTATTTGCTTTTCACTGGGAAAATTTTTATTGGATGTTTTCAGTAATAATCTCTAATTCAAGTGTGCAAATACTCAAAGAATTTCCATCTTTTGTTGCTTTGGAGGGTTTTCCCCTCCCTTGTAGTTTTACTGGCATTTTTTTGGAATCAATTTCACAAAAAAGAATCATCTCTGAGGAATCTACAATTGCAGCCATAAAAACTTTTTTTCTCATTCAGGGGTGTTATTTAAGAACATGCCCAGAGTGGTATTTTATTCTAACAAATTGGGTCATTGTATTAATAATCTAGAAGGCATTATGAATATGTGAGTGAAGTACCAATTTACATATACTTAAGACAGCTGGGTTAACTTTGGGACATTGTATTTCTACAATTGTCCTTACAATATGCTTAGTATTTTTGCATATTTTATTCCTAATTCTATCCATAATCCTCCAAGAAAGATTTTTGTGAACATTTTTAAGAAGGGAAAGCAGGCTCAGAGAGATAAATTTGTTCAACTTGTGACATTTCGTAAGTCGCTGAGACAAAATTCAAACTGAAGCTGGATTCCTGTGTGTTCCCGCTATACCTCCCGGCACAGGGACCATCATTGCAGGATCTTCTTATGCTCTCAGCAAAGGGGCAGAGAAAATGTACAAATAGAAGAGCATAAATTATCTTGTGACTTTGCATTACTTTTTTTTAAAGTTTGTTATTGATTTTTTTAAGAGAAAGAGAGGGGAAGGGAGGTGAGAGAGAGAGAGAGAGAGAGAGAGAGAGAGAGAGAGAGAGATCAATGTGAGATCAATATATCAATGGCTTGCACGCCCCCTACCAGAGATGGAGCCCACAACCCAGGCATGTGTCCTGATGGGGAATCGAACCTGCCACCTTTCTGTGCCCAGAATGACGTCCAACCAACTGAGCCACACCAGCCAGGGCTGCATTAATTCTTTAACAAATACAGTATTTACTGAGCTATTCTAATAGAATATCCTGATCTAAATGCTGCAATTGAATAAGTCAATTATGCTGAGCCACAAATGAAGTCTCAGAAACTTTTAAATAATTGATGTATATTGAACATAAATATAGTATGTTTTCTGACAAGAGTAAAGTATAGCTAAGACTCACAAGAATTGAAATCCTGAAATATTTGGAAATTTAAAAATGTACTTCAATCAATTTTTAGCTTTTCTCTTCGTCAATTGCCTGCTTATGTCCTTTGCTCACTATTTAATATTTCAGTTGTCTTTTTAACATCAGTTCATGCAAGTTCTTTGTATATTAAAAATATTAATTATTTGCTTTATATGTATGTTGATTTTATGTTTTATTTTCACTTTCATTCAGATAGTTTTCACTTTTATATAGTCAACTATGTCATTTTTTCTCACAATTTTTGTTTTTTATATCTTATTTAATATATCCTTCTCTTCCTTGAAGTCTTAAAATTATTCTTTTACCATTTAATATTTAACTTGTTTTTTATTCAGGTCATTAATATATCTGCGGTTCATCATAATATGCTGTGAAATAGGAACCAAAGTGTATATTTTTTCATATGGAAAAACCAATTGTCTCAACACTGAATGTAAAGTTCTACATTTGCTTCTCTCTGTTTTCAGATTCTCCATGTTTTCCACTGATTCATTTATCTATCTTTACACTTGTCTTCACCCTGTTAATTTCCATGGCTTTATAATAATACTTAATAAATAATAAGACTTAATAGCTAGTGGCATGTCTTGCCTTACATCAGAATTGTCTTGGTATGGTGGTCAGATGTAGGATGGGGGGAGAAGAATTCTATACATTTTGTGATTGATCTCAGCCTTGGAGGAGGCCTGCGCCTCTGATTGTGACCTTTTCGAGTTTCTCCCCTTTAAAGGAGTACAGCTTTTCTCCCCTTTAAGTTAGAAAGTCTAGAGCAGTGGTTCTAAACCTTGGCTGCACATTAGAATCACCTGGGAATCTTTTTAAAATCCTGTTTTCTGGGCCTCATCCTCCGGAAATTCAGTTTCTTTGTTATGGGGTGGGGGCACAACATTAGTAACAAAGAAACAGAATTTCCGGAGGGTGAGGGCCCAGAAAATCAGGGATTTTAAAAAGATTCCCAGGGGGATTTCTAATGTGCAGCCAAGGTTGAGAACCACTGCTCTAGAGGGAGTGGGAGGAAGGCCCTTCCTCAGCTGGGATAAGGCTCTGGGGAAGTCTTTTGCTCTGGAGAGAAAGGCTTTGTTATGGGGAACGCTCTGGGTGTATTTCACAAGGATTCCTCTTCCTCTCCCCCTACCAGAGCTCCGTGGAGATTTTTCTCACTATGAGATCCTGATGGAGTTTCTAGAGGTAATAGAGGTAATAAACATGATATTGCTTTATTATCCTTTTGATGAGGTGGGGGGCAGTTAAAAAGGCACAAAAAACCTATTTTGGGGGAATGATGAATATGTTCACTATCTTGATGGTGATGATGGTTTCACGGGTATGTACATATATCAAAACTTATCAGGTTATACACTTTATTTTGTGCAGTTAATTGTATGCCAATTATACCTCAACAGATCTGTTAAAAAAATATCATCGCACCACCTCAAAGTGCTGCTAGGATTAAAATGAGTTCATACTGACATGTAGTAAAGCTCTTAGGAAATGTTATCTATTACTGTTGTTATTATTAAGTTTTTTGTCAATCCTCACCTGAGAATATTTTTCCATTGATTGTTTAGAGAGTGTGGAAGTCAGGGAGGGAGAGGAGGAGAACAGATGGAGGGAGAGAAAGAGAGAGAAAGAGAGAGAGAGAGAGAGAGAGAGAGAGAGAGAGAGAGAGAGAGAGAATCAAAAACACATCAACTGGTCACCTCCCACTTGTGTCCTGACCGGGGCAGGGATGGAACCTGCAACCCAGGTATGTGTCCTTGGCCAGGAATCAAACCCTTGACCCTTTTGTGCCCGGGCCCACGCTTAACCACTGAGAACACTGGCCAGGGCTGCTATTATTGTTATTATTATCAGCCAAATGGGGGTCATGGTGGTTCCCACTTCACTGGATTGGGGCAGAATTGGGTGAGTCGGTGCATGTGAAGTGCCTGGCCCTGTGCTAAGCACCTCACAGAGGCTCCACAGAGGTTATCAGAGATGGAAGTGGTGAGAAAAATGGGTTTATGGTTATTATTGTTGTTTTATTATTTACAATAGCTAGTTTCTTGCCCTTTCAAGTACTGTGATGGATATTAGCTCTTTTTAGTTTCCCACTAGCCCGATGAAGTAGATCCAGACAGGGATATATATTACTGCTAAGTCCTAGGTACACTCCTGAACACTTTTGTTCCCACCCCCTCGCTTCTCCTTATAATGAAAGGAGCAATGTTTACTCCCGTTGAAAGTCCTTATAGAAGACCTACTGCTTCTGCCTACCGTGGGACACAGAGGTGTAGGCCCTAGTGCAGGCCTTAAGAGAGTTTAGCTTAATCTCTCAGCTAATCTTCAGAACAACTCTACAGGTAGGTTGTTATTATTGGAAGTAGTAGTAGTACCATGTTATAAATGAAGGAGTTGTTGATCTCTAAACTATAATCCTAAAGCCCTTCTACTAGAAAGCTGGGCCACTGGCTCTTACCAAGTGCTTCCCCGTAAGAAGTTGTTAATTCGGGTTCTTGAATGAGCAGAGCCTTGGAGGGAGCCATTGGAGCTGCATTTCTCTGTGAAAGGTTTTGGAGAATATAACTTTGTGGAGCAGAATCTCAGGGAGGAAGCAGAGTCCTTGGGCAGGATGGGCAGGGCAGCCGGGAGGAGACAGGCAGGGCTCTCATAGGGAAGGTCCTGCTCCAGCCCCTGGGGAGCTGTCCCAAGTGCCCAAAAGGATGGGTAGAGGTTCTGTTAGGTCCTGGGCCCTCAAATGAGCTAAGGAATATCGCAGGCCCTTCTTCTGAGGGCTCGTGACTAGTTATGTGATAGGTCTTCTAAGGGCAAAGGGAAGAGAATCTTTGACAAGTTCATTTTGATTACTTTTGTCTGTGCAAATGGTAGGTACTCTTACTGGTGTCTGACTTTGCATTGGTCCCTTTTGGACTTAATTTCTTTTTCTTTTTTCTTTTTTTTTTTTAAATATATTTTATTGATTTTTCACAGAGAGGAAGGGAGAGAGATAGAGAGTTAGAAACATCGATGAGAGAGAAACACCGATCAGCCACCTCCTGCACATCTCCCACTGGGGATGTGCCCGCAACCCAGGCACATGCCCCTGACCGGAACCGAACCCGGGACCCCTCAGTCCGCAGGCCGACGCTCTATCCACTGAGCCAAACCGGTTTCGGCTGGACTTAATTTCTAATCCCTCAGTGTCCTTAATCACATCCTTAGGTGGTTCTGATCATTATTAATTGTTCATTTTGGTTTGTAATTTTCTATGTATTACAAAATGTGAAATGCTTAGCATCTAATATAATTTAGGGGGAAAAGAATATGATTAACCTCTCAAAGAGGATTATGACAAACATATGCAACCCTGACTGAGAGGTTAAGTAAAAAGCAAAGTTCTGTGTGAGGCAATGAAATGGGAATTTGGTTTTGAAACATATAACTTGGCAGGTTAAAAATTGTTTAGTAAAACAAAACTCTTCTCCAGCTAAGGCCTTGCTTAACAAGATAGAAAATTGCTCACCTTTGAGAGTGGCAATCATATCTTTTCACCTGTATATGTGAAGGCACCATTTCCTCTACTACATGGCTCTCATCTGTAAAATGGGGTGAATTCTATCTCCTGCACATACTTTACAGAAATGTTGCAAAAGATCCAATGAGATCATACCCATTGGAGCACCTTGAAAGAGAGAAAACAAGATAGAAAAATAAGATGGCATTCCTATTGTTAACATGAAGAAAAAACTATAAAGAAGATTATGTGGTTTTTTTGTCTAGGGTGAACAATCTGCCCCTACCTTCTACCTGCTGGCTGGAGACCGACAGCCGATTATCAGAGTGTGATCCCTTTTCTTTAATGCTTTTAGTTTTCATTTAAACATCATCTTGAGTAGATGGTCAGACTTCACCTATTCTTAGCCATTTCTGTTTCTGTAAGGATGAAATGTGCAGGAGACTTGCCTGGGCTTTCTTTTTCCTTTGGGGAATCACAGATGAGTGGGAAAATGGAATACACAGAAATGTCATCAGAACTTGGATTTTTATGTAGGTGGCTTGAAAAAAAAAATTTAGGTGGCTTGACACATTGAGTAAAACCTTCAGAAAAACTCCTTATTCTTTTTTAAGATTTGTTTCTCACCTCTCATTTTCAGAGAGAGAGACTAGGTATGTGGTTCTGAATTTTTATCTAAAAAGTCTAACTTTCCGTAATAATTATGTGCCAGGTAATGATTGCAATAGCTGTCAACGGTTTTCCCACCTACACTTATAAACAGGGAAACAGACTAGGGGAGCCAAGTGATTCACCCAAAGTGCATGCAGAAGTATCAGGTGCCAACACCAAGTGCCCTTCCTTTGGTTTCTCTAGAGATGGAATTAGTCCACCATGTTAGCCCACATGTCCTTACCTACTGCATCCACAGCTTCTCCCCAGCCCTGACTCTCACCCTGTTGCACATTAGAACCACCTGCAGGGCTTTTTAAACTACTGGTGCCTCAAAAACACAATGAGATACTGGCTGGTGCCCATTAGGATGGCTACTATAAACACACACACACACACACACACACACACACACACACAGAAAGTAAGTGCTGGCAAGGATGCAGAGAAATTGGATCCCTTATGCCCTGTTGGTGGGAATGTAAAATGGTGCAGCTTATATGGAAAAAAATATGGAGGTTCCTCAAATAATTAAACTGAAAACACACAAAAAAAGAGAAAAAAAATTAAATTGTATGTTCCAGCAATTCCACTTCTAGGTATATCCACAAAAGTATTAAGAGCAGGATCTTGAAGAGATATTTGTTCACCCATGTTCATAGGAGCATTATTCACAGTAGCCAAAAGGTGGAACCAAGCTGAGATGAATGCATAAACAACACGTGGGAGAGCCACACAGCTGCGTATCATTCAGCCTCAAAAGCAAAGGAAATGCTGGTACCTGCTACAGCATAGATGAACCTTGAGGACGTTGTGCTAGGTGCAGCAAGCCAGTCACAAAGGGGCAGACACTGTGTAATTCCACTTACGTGAAGAACCTAGAGCAGTCAAATGCATAGACAGCCTCGGGTTGCCAGTGGCGTGGAGGAGAAGGGAAAGGGGTGTTACTGTTTAATGGGTAAAGGGCCTCAGTTTTTACAAGATGAATTCTGGGGAGGGATGGTGGTGACGATTACATAAACGTGAGAGTACTTAATGCCACTTAAAAATGGCTAATCTGGTCGATTTTATGTGAATTTTACCACAATTCAAAAGAACTTTTAAAAATACTGGCATCCGGGCCAAGCTAATGGGGTCAGACTCCCTGAGGGTGGGGCTAGGGCTCTGGCGTTTTGTCAAAGCTCCTTGGAGTTCTCTGCAGCGGGCTAGCTAAGCGCTGGGAAGCTTTGTCTAGAACCACAGGCCCCCGCCCAGGCCCTATTCCCTGGAACACTCATCTTTGGGACCAAAATGTCATTTGCTATTTAAGCCAAAATAAAAATGAAAATCACTGGCATCACCTCCAGCGAATATTCTCCTGAGCTTATTCTTCCTGGAGGAAAAAAAAAGGCAGCTTCTCTCTTGGGTTTGCCGACAAGAAAGAGTCTTCTGTGTGCTTCTTCTATTCTGAAACCAACCTCAGTCCGCGTTCTCTGACCCGGGAATAAAAGCTCGGTATCTGGAGAAAGCAAGCGGATCCCCGGCTCCCATCAAGGGAGGACTGCCTGGGGAATCGAAGAACAGGACGGTGCTGTATGAATTTCTGGTGAGGTTTCAGCCTGCAGCATTGTCCCGAATTCTATGCAAAACACCAGGGATGCTGGGGAATGGGAAGGTGACTGGGATAATCAGGGGCCTCAGGCTACTGTGATGATGAAGTTAGAAAAAAGAAATAGGTTTACAGTCAGAGGCTGAGAGGAAAGGAAGGAAGAGGTTTATGGAGTGTGCCAGAGGATGGTGGAGAGCGCTGCAAGGCAGCTGAGAGGATGAGATGTACTCTAAAACAATTAAGTGTGCATTCCCCTTTGCAAAGGGGTGGCAAGGAATTTGGTTTAGGTCTGAGGACGGGAGTGACTGATGGGGAGGTTACAACACACTGAGTCTTTTATCTTTGCTACCTGTGACAGTGTGGAGTGTCTCGGTCTCATTCTGGATATGTTTTCACCACGCTGTTAAGACGGTGTATTGTTTGGGTGTATTATTTAGTATATTGTATAGACAGCCTCGGGTTGCCGGTGGCGTGGAGAAGTGAATGTTCCAACAGAACCTTCTGCAATGATGGCAATGTTTCGGTGGTGTATAGGAGCAGGTTTTTACTGGCTTGTGGAGTTGATGGTTTCACTGTCAGGAATTTTGTGATCTGGTTGTTAAGCATCATCATTAGTAAAAAATTAAATTGTATGAACTTATTATTAAATATTATACTAAAAATAAAGGTATCGAATACTCAAAACTGATTGCTTCTCCATTCTTCTACTTCATTTTACCATTACCGGTGCCCTGAGGTTTGCCCTGTGCAATATGGTGGCCACATAGGACCACTGAGTACTTGCAACTGGCTAGTGTGACCTGAGAAGGGAATTTTTTATTTTATTTAAGTTAATTTGCATTTAAATAGCCACATGTAGCTAGTGACTACTGTAATGGAGAGTGCAGGTTTGGGGTTTTGGCAAAAAAGCCACATATCTCATTGATGACTATTATCAGAAGAACATTTATTTCAGTGGCTAAATATTTATAGTATCTTTCTCTTTCATTTCAATGATTTTGTTTTTTAATATCAGAGCATTTGGACTGACCTCAAACGACATGGGAGGGCCAGGGTGGAGGGAATAGAGATAGTGATAGAGAATTCATTCTAAATTGAATTCTGGGTGCTTGGTGAGGTTGCATGCTAATGACAGCAGAAAGGGCTTCCGCTTGCTGTGTGAGCCCATGAGCAGAAGCCAACAGAACATCCTTGTCTGGTCCAGAGCTGACTTTGGAGGCTGATGACGTGGACGGGCATTTCTGGGGTTCAGAAGCCATCAGACTCCTCAGTATTAGAAGGGACTCCAACCGGGATCCCCTAGTTCCAACACCAAAAATATGACTCCATTTGCAAGGGAGTGACCTGGGCTTTCCCAAGCTGGGAAGTTCTGAACAATTACCACGTAAAGCTATTGCCTCAGATGTACCTAACCCATTTCCCTGCCCCGTTCCCTCCAAAAGCTCCCTGCTTTAATTTCCCTGCAGGTTGTAGAAAGGATGCATTAAATTATAATCACTCGCTGTTTTGTGATCAGCCTTTTGTGACTAATAATGACTGTAATGAGAGAAAAGAAAAGGGGAAAATGGGATGATTGACACTCACTGGGATGTTTTTGCTGAGCTGTTTGTAAAGCAACACAAACACATCAATGGGTCCCCTTTTTGCCCATTGATTTGTATCTGTGTTTTCATTTGTGACCAAAAAGGTGAGCCTGTTGATTAGGCATCTGCTAGACAACAGAGACCACGTTACTTAACCCAAGGTGGGATCTCAGAGACAGCAAGAGTCAGGACTCTAATTACTACAGTGTTGCCTTCACAGTCTGTTTATAAATCAGTCAGCTGTTTGCCCTGTTATGTGATTAAACTAAAACCACATCTGGGACTCTCCCCATTAACTCTGACATCCTAATAAATCTGTCCCCTCCTTCCTAGCCCCAGCGTTTTAGGTTCTTTGTGCTTATCTGGACCCTTGAAACAGCCCCTAGCATCTTCCTAGAAAGGTAGAGTTCTAACCATAATATCCTCTGGTCTAAACTTTTCAGTGGTTCCTCCACTATCTCTGAGCAGCTGAAAATGACCTTCGAGGACCTTTGCTGGGCTGACTTCAGGTAACTATGTAATTAGATGGTAAGTTCTCCGAGAGTAGGGACGCTGTATCTTGCTCAGCTTTTTAATCATAAGAGTGCATAGCAATGAGCCTTGTACTTAAGAGGTCCATAAAAGTCTTTTGGACTGGATTGAATTGACAGCCACAGTTCATAGCCAAGGAGTAGCCATTGAGAGATACTTGCCTCAATGTTGGACGCTCCGAGGGGCCAACCCAGCTCCAGATCTCCATGCAGGACTGGCTGAGTCGAATTTGCAACCACCCTGTGAATCGGCCTCTCTTCAGTCTAACCCTGCTCTCCTCCCTTTCACACAGGTGTATTTCCCCGGAAAACCTTGGCCCACACAACACTCCATTTCAGCATCTCTTCCCAGGGAATCCAGACTAATAATATACCTCCATGTTTTGCTTTTTTTCAAGAGAATCTTCTCAGTTCCTTTTTTTCTTGTTCTCTTCTCCTTTTGGGTTTGAGTTGTGTTGGTAGAATAAGAACTCAGCAAGATTTTAACTACTCTCAAATTTGGTGTCTTTGAGGTACCACCTGGTGATCAATCAGTATTTGTTGGATGGATTTTTGTTGAACAGAGGAATCAGGGAGGAGTTTGTAAAAGTAGTAACTTGCTTACTTTTTCATGGTTGCTGTGGAGCAGGCTGAAGGATTCTAACTACCCATGATCCAAGCCATGTCCATGATTCTTTCATCTATTAGCAACTTCGCAGGAGAGTTGGGAGCTGTAGGAACCAGCATCTTATGGATTGAAATAAACGCAGAGAGAAATGTGGGGTCTTCAGTGTGGGGAGTTCCAATTAGGGTAACCAGATTTTCTTTCTGAACAGAATCAAGTCATTGGTTCAGCAGGGCAATTCACAGACAAGCCGTTGGGCTGGGCTCCCTCGTTCCTCTCCGCACACTGAGCTAGAGCATGTACTACCCAGCCACGCCAAATTCAAGTCAGAGTAAGATCTTTGCTTTCCAAAGCTTTCACCTAAATGCACAAAGCAAGAAGGGAAGAGTTATAAAGTAGCACATACCCAAGGAAAGAAAATACGAACGCTTGACAGAAACTTGAAAACAAAGGAAGGATATGAGCAGCATTGTGTGGGTTTTTCACAGAATTTGAGTAAAGTTTACCTACTGCTTTATTGTATTTATATTGCCACGGCCTCCGTGTACTGAAACTATTTCCTGAATCTACTTTTTAACTCTTCCCTTTTTTTAGCCTCATGTGCACTATGGCTTAGAAAACACCTAGGGCATGATGGGTGCCATATAAATTCCCAGGGGAGAGGCCAGAGAGTAAATTACCCCAAATCAGCTTACTGCCTTTAGGCAACAGATTCTTCCTCTTCCCCGATCCCTGTAATTTTACATGTCCCATAATATGTGAACTTAAGCCTAGAAAAATTCCTAGAAATAAAAATACAATTTACAGGTTGATGCTGTCTTGCCCTGTCCGGTGTGGCTCAGACAGTTGGAGCATCACCTCATACACCGAAAGATGGCAGGTTCGATTCCTAGTCGGGGCATTTACCCAGACTGCGGGTTCGATCCCCGGTCGGGCACGTATGGGAGGCAATCAATTGATGTTTCTCTCTCACATCAATGTTTCTCTCTAGCCCTTCCTTCCTCTCTCTCTAAAATCAATAAAAGCATTTTTTTAAAGTTGATGCTATCTTTCCACTTGGATATTTTCTCCAAAGTTTCTAAAATGAGCAATGAAAAATATATGTAAAACATAAAACTTTTCATCTTAAATGGAGGGAGAGATACTAAGAAAATAAGTCATTGAAGAATGGCTGGATCCCAGCCTTCTGGGGTCTCCCCAATAATGTGAGTAATGTGGGATTTCTAGGTTGGGAGGGCGAGAAATGCTCAAGGCAACCGTGAAAGTGTGTTGGCCAAGGAGCTAAATCTAGAGGCAACAACTTCCACAGCAGATTTTGGATGCTGCCTGTCACTGTTCGAGCGGCCATCCTACTTCATTTCACCTGTTATGAAAGTCTATTTAGAATGAATCCTGGGCTGGGGTTTCTTTTCTTTTTGTCCTTGGTTTCAGGCTAGCTCTTTGTTCAGAGATTACTGGCACTAATTTCAGTCACACCCACAGTTTTCTTGGTGATGCGTGAAAGAAGAATTGGCAGAACTTAGTGTAATCTCTACCAGGCCTCTGGTTCCTTCTCTCTGGGCATCCTGTTGTTCAAGGAGGTTCGGTTTCCACAGCAGGCATCAAGACTGTGAGTCCCTGCCCTAGCCATTTGGCTCAGTGGATAGAGCATCGACCCTTGGACAGAAGGGTCCCGGGTTTGATTCCGGTCAAGGGCACATAGCTCGGTTTCAGGCTCCATCTCTGGCCGTGGTCTTGGCGGGTGTAGGATGAAACAACCAATGTGTCTCTCTTACATTGATCTCTCTCTCTCTCTCTCTCTCTCTCTCTCTCTCTCTCCCCCTCTCTCCCTTCCACTCTCTCTAAAAATCTCTGGAAAAATGTTCTTGGGTGAAGATTAACAAATATAAATAAATAAAATAAAAAAAAACTTAAAAAAAAAAAGAGTGTGAGTCCCAAGGGCCCCACGACAACATGATGCTCCCAAGGCACCCGAGAAACCCAACAGTGTGTCCCCCAAAATCTTTGAGAGCAGCCCTCCCACAAGTGCAGGCTCCCTGGAGCTTGGAGGTGGGGTTTTCCATTTCTTCTTTTGTGACTTCTCTGGGTGTGCCTCGATTTACCCAAAAAGGTGCTACATATGTTTCAAAACTAAGGTGATTTTTATTCCCCTGAATTTCATAGATGCAATAATAGATTTGGGAAAGGTATGGCCTAACAGATAAAACAAATACCAAGTGTTAAAGGGGCATGGAATGGAATCAATGCCATAGGTTTTCTCTCCTCTCCACAGGCCTCCTTAATCCCCTAATTCCAATTCCCCAGAAAATAAAGGAAGAGGCTGGAAATAGGTCTTGGGGCTGGGAGAACCCAGGTGCCTAGGACTGGACCACCTGTTTTTTCAGGAATAAGGAGGTGAGCCACCTTAATCAAACCAGGCGAAACACTGGCCCGGAAGTTACTTTGCAGGATCTTCGGCTGGAATCCTGAGATGTTCCAGTTCACACCAGTGCTCTGGGGTTATTTTTTAAGAGTTTCTTAAATAACAAAGAATGATGCCCTAACCGGTTTGGCTCAATGGATGGAGAGTTGGCCTGCGGACTGAAGGGTCCCAGGTTCGATTCCGTTGAGGGCATGTGCCTTGGTTGCGGGCACATCCCCAGTAGGGAGTGTGCAGGAGGCAGCTGATCGATGTTTCTCTCTCATCGATGTTTCTAACTCTCTATCCCTCTCCCTTCCTCTCTGTAAAAGATCAATAAAATATATATATTAAAAAAAAAGAACAAAGAATGATCTTTCTGGGCTACTTACACTCTACATGGCCTTGCTGCTCAAAGTGGTCCAGGCCCCGCGGGGTGGCATCACCTGGGAGCTTGTTAGAAATGCACAACCTCGGTGGCCACTCTCTGCTTCCTGAGTCAGAATCCGCATTCCCAGTGCCCTGGGTGAGTCTTGTGCACATTAAAGTTTGGAACGCGCTGGCATAGAGGATCCTCCTTACAAATCCCTCCTATGGTACTTAGATGCAGTTGCCTGTAATGTGGCTTCTACTCCCTCCCTGCCGTCCCTATGCAGCAACCTACATGCTTTCTGCTGCCTGATATTACTGTTCAGCTTCATCATTATCATTGGACATTAGAGTCCCATTATGTCTCCTGAGCCTGGCATGCAGGGTCCTCTGAGACCTGGGCCCCGGCCACCTGCAGCCTCTTCTGCCATCACTCTTAGAATGACTACAGCCTTGTGGCCATGCCCATTCCAGACTGATTCCAGTCTTGGTGCCTTAGCTCTTGTCATCTCAGCCTAAAATGTCCTTCCCACCTCCCCTGCCTATCCTTTAAGATTCAGTGAAGGTCTCCCTTATCGTCGGAAGCTGTCCCTGGCCTGCCTCCACCTAATTACCAGTACACACACAATCAAGTGCACTCTAAGCTGGGTTAGGTGACCCTCCTCAGGCTTCCATACTGACGCCTGGGGCCTGGCACTCTTACTGCAATCCATACTGTTTTACAACGGTCCATCTCTGCCACCGAGACTCTGAGGGCCTGGAAGAATGAGACAGAATTGGGGTCAGTGCAGGGATGAATATGGACTCAAGCTAGCTGCCTGGGATCGTGCCCCAGCTCTGCCACTAACTAGCTATGTGACCTTGGGCAAGTTACTTAACCTCTCTGTGTTTTACTTTTATCATCTGTAAAAAGGAATAATTTGAGATATCTACTTCACAAGGTCATTGTGAGGAGGAAATGAGTTGATATGTAATAAATGCATGATATAAACATTTGCTAGCATTCTTCAATTATTCAGGTGTGGACCCCTCCCCGCTCCCCCCGCCCCCCCCCCCCCCCCCTGGGGTGAACGGCCAAAATAAAAGAGGTGCCAAAAAAAAAAGAAAGGAATGTTGAGGGGGTAGAAAGAGCGATGATAGGTTTTATTTGGCCCCCCCCAAACCGGGCCCCCCGTTAGGGCCTTTTGACCTGGGTAATAAAGAAAAAGAAAAAAAAGGGGAAGAGGCCTAAAGAGGTTCCCTTTTTAAAACCTCCCAGGGATATTTAAAAAGGGGGGGGGCATGGCTAGAGCTTCCTTCTGCCTGTCACTGGTGCAGCGTCCATATCCCTGATGTTAAGTCTGCCTGGTGGAAACACACAGAATTTTAAGGACGGGTGTCTAATCATATAAACTTTTTTCCTAAATTTCTTATTGCCAAAGACCAGTGACCATGCCCATTCGCCCAAAAGCGACAGTTCACTCCATCCTGTCACCGGAGGAGTCTTCCGCCGGTTCCTATTCCAATGTTACAGCGTCTGGCAAAGTCCTTGGGATGCGCGCGACAACTTGACAATTATTAAAATGCAGGGAATAGAAAAACCACTGTAGACAGATAAAAACTTTTTAGAAATATTCATGGTATGCATTTTCAATATTGCAAGAAATTTTTTGCACAAGCACAATGACCAAAATAACTCAGACCTTATTAGTTTATGCGCCTTCAATTCCTTTTTGCTCTGAGTATGAAAATGAACACTCATACAATATGAAACAGCAGTCAATACTTTATTTTGTTTTTACTGAAAGAGAAAAATTTCAACTTTAATTTGAATACTAAACCATCCAGAATATCTAGCTGAAAACGTGTTTTTATTATTTGCATTCTTAGGTTTGGCTTGTTATGCTTTTGGCATATCTACTGATATCACTCACAATATTTTTTTTCATTTCATACATTAATATTTAATATTCTTTAAACATTGTTCAACCTTAATGGTTGTCTAATTTCTGTTTTTCATCCACAGAGAAGCTATTAATTTATGAGCATATAGGGCAGTAAGTAATAATTTGCATGAATGCCTTGAGCAGATATGCTTCCATAGGCCGCCCATAGCATAGACTCTGGCAGGGATGATAGCATCTATTGGCTAAGCTCCAGTGAACACTGCTTTACAAGAAGCTGAAAAAAAGTTTTTTAATCCATAAAGAAGTCTACTAAGTGAAAAATCAACAGAGATGACAGGAGCCGGTTTGTTTATGTTCCTTTTTTCCTTTTGTGTGTGCTCTGCGGTGCCCTGTTGGGAGAGATTTATGAAATGGCAAAGCAAGAAACCGAAGTGCTTTGAAGAACTGGAGACCAGCTCATCCTTATCTGAGTCCAGAACTTCCCTCTTCTCCCAATAACTCTGTTGGCAAGCTCCATAGCCACGCATTGCCAGTTGAGCTAACCCCAAATGAGGTCAGTTGGGCAAAAAAACAACACGAAACTCATCCAGGGGTCAGTCAAACCAGTGGTTTAGCAATATCTAGACAGCTGAAATCTGCCCAATGTCCCATCCCATGGGTAACGATATTTCACATTGTGTAGATTTGACCAATGGTTTAGGGCAGCAGGCTACCACCTGTGTTAAATCTTAATCTTGGAGTTGGAGGTACAGTTGCAAATTCAGAGGTGAGAGGCTACTTCCTGTTTGAAGCGACAGGGTGATTGCCCTCAAAACAATCGCAATACTTCCCTCCTCCAAACAGGTGTGGGGTTAGTTCCCCTGGGGCCAGGAAGTCAGTGATGAAGTCAATCACCATTCCATAAATTCTGGCCCCAGCATTCCCCTCCCTACTGCCAAGGTCAGCCTCCTAGTGCTACCTTTCCTAAGATTTAATCACCTCAGGACAGATGCCACACTGGCACCCTGAGGTAGATGATTAAGGTAGTTACCCAGACAACAATTTAGAACAGACAAAATAATTTTTCCTCCAATATTACACTCAGTCTTTTCAAGCAGCTACGTGATTGCTAAAATTTTCTTTATAAACTTTTTCCCCATCTTGAATAAGCTTTATAGATAATAGTAATAGTTTGATAAAATTTAGGATTAGTGCCCACACTCATAAAGTCTCATCTCGTAATCTAATATTTTGATATTCAGAAATCGTATTTAGCTGAAGTGAACGATTTTCCTAGCTGTTCAGGAAGTGAAAGTACCTATTCCGATGCTAGGAAACCTAAGTCCCTGAGTTTTAAGCCAAACTCTAAAAAGTCATCCCTGATCTTTATATTTCTTGTGCTAAATTGACATCAGGCTACAGACTTTCCAGATGTGCTTTTCCTTATTTACATACTGAAACAAGATTAGTAGTGCTTAAATTCTGATCATACATTTTTAGAGCCTCATTATTTTGGATTTGGGGTGGGGATGATTTTTGTTGGTTAGTAGTTTTGGGCTAACGTTTTTATGAGCCAAGAAAGCATATTTAGGTATAAATTTACCCAAGGATGAATTGCATGTTGCTGATGATACAGTAAACTGTGACATTGCTTTCTCAACTCATTGCCTAGCTATATATATAAAAGCCTAAGCGACCGGTTGACTGGATGACCAGACGGTAGCTATGATGCACACTGACCACCAGGGGGCAGATGCCCAATGCAGGAGCTGCCCCCTGGTGGTCAGTGCACTCCCACAGCTGGAGCACCACTCAGCTGACAGACAGGTGCCAGACGCTGGGCTCAGGGCTGGCCAGTGTAGCTGCAGCGCATGAGCCTCTCCCACAGACACTCCCCCTCTATGCCTGAGCCAGCAGCAGGCACAGCGGGGGCTGGGATGAGTGGGAGCGGAGGCATAGCACCCAGCCCGGGCTCAACCTCCTCCCTAGGCACCTGCCGCTTCGCGCACTACTTCATGCTGTGTGGGATTGACGCAGACAGCAGGCTGGAGCCTGACGAGCTGGCGGGTAAGGCCTGGCTGTGGCAGCGTAGAGGTCCACTGATCCCTGCAGGCCACTCCAAGGAACCCCACCAGTGCACGAATCTGTGCACCAGGCTTCTATTTTATTAATAAGAGTTTTACCACTTGCCACTAAATAGCTGAGTTTAAGACTTATTAAAGATTTGGAGTTCTATTATTAAAAACATAATTATTAGCATATGATACTAATTTAACATGACTATGTCAACTGAGCATATTTTCCTTCCTAAGTAATACAAATTTAAAACAGCCTCTCTTATATCATGAGCTCTGGATGCAATACTACCATTTTGATGCCACAGAGAGGGTAGCACAGGGCTAAAGGGGCTGCCTCAGAAGTAAGCTCATTTGTCACTGTTACAACTCAGGACAGTAACATCTTGGGCTTTGCTTATTTAGGGTAGGGTTGTCACACAGCGTGATGACACACCAGGGTTTCAGGGTTGGTATTGTTGCTAAATAATAAGACAGTTGTGAAATTATACTTTCTGGGATTTTTTGTTGTTGTTTGAGGGGGAGGAGAAAGATAATCAGAGAATGCAGACCATCCCATAATAGCTTCCCTATCTCTCTCCAACATTCTAAAAGGCTGCCTTGAGTGGCATCCCAGGTAAGTGCCCAGGGACTTGCAAAGGGAGCAAGAAATGACACATAGCCTGCAGCCCGGGTCAGCTTTCCATGGGCCAGTGAGCCAGGCCTGGGGAGTGCAGCCAGTGGTCGGGGCCTCTGTGTATGGTTGTATTGGCTGTATAGCCTGATTCTAAAATTTCTTCTGCATTCTTTTTCATTTTACCGATGGATAAAATTTTAAAAGGAAGAAGCCCAAGACAGATGAAGAAACAAGAGTAGTGTAACTATATCATGCTATGATCAAGAGAGATGCCATAAACATTTCTCTTGGTACCAAAAACAACATGATCATCTAAATTGAGTTTGTAACCATCCTCTGAGTATTAATAAATGAGAAAAATAAACTGTATATACATTACCTGTGCTTCTTTTCCAATAGTATATACCACATGCCTTACTAATATTACCTGGAGAGAGATCAGGGTAGGGGAGGAGAAATAAAGATTCCTTTTATAAAGTAAGGATTATTTTAAAATTTTGGTTAGAGTATTCATTTCTAGATCATAATGTAATTAATTTTTTAATTTGAGATATTAAAATTGGTAAATGCTGTGGCCTTACTTGGGAATTTAAAAGTCTGGAGGCATCTACAGAAGCATGAGGATGAACTCAACAGCAAAAATGTCCATGGATCAACAGGGCAAGTGGGCTGACTACTGTCAACAGTGCTGTCTTCATGGGTCAGCTTAGCTCTTCTGCATGTTTCAAAATAAACCAGAATTTCCAACTGTGGCAAGTGGCAGCGATAACGGAAACAGCTAGCGTGTGTACAGCATTTGCTAGGTGTCAAGCATGTTATCTACATTAATACATTCCATCCTCACAGCAGTGTTGAAGTGGATTATTAATATTTCCACTTTTAATATTAAAAAAGAACCTGGCCCAAGATCGCACCGATGTTAAAGGCAGAGCTAGGATGCAAATGCAGTTGTCTGGCTTCAGCATTGCGTGCATACCCGAGGCATCCATTCATGACCCATCAGCCCAGTTCCCAAGGTCAGGGGTTCACAAATCGTGACAAATCCAGCCCTGTTTGTGTACAGCCTTTGTACAGTTTTTGTATTTTTAAATGCTTTTTTTTTTAAATCGAAGGAAGTATAATATTTTGTGACATGTAAAAATTACATTACATGTAAATTTCGGTGTCCTTAAAATTTTATTGAAACACCTCACTCTTAGTTTATATATTATCCAAGGCTACTTACATATTGAAATGGCAGAGTCCCAAGGTTGCAACAGAGATTGTATGGCCCACAAAGCCAAAATATTGACTACTTGAATCATTACCCCAAAAAAGTGTGCAAGGTCATCATTGAGCCACTAAGGAGAACAAGCAGGAGTCACCAGAAATAACATGGGGCTGTTAGAATGGGTCCAGCCATAAGGGGGGAGATGAAATGCACCCATGTCAAGGACAGGTACAGAGGTACCAGGTACAGCCCTATCCAGTGTTGGCCTGTTCCAGGTCAGGCCACTGTTCCACAATTCTCTGTGGCAGTTTCTTTCTAACAAGAAAGATAAGAAATGCCCTAGTTGGTATGGCTCAGGGCATAGAGTGTCAGCCCACGTACTGAAGGGTCGTAGGTTCGATTCCAGTCAAGGACACGTACCTCGGTGGTAGGCTCTATCAATCCCAGCCCTGGTTGGAGTGTGTGCAGGAGGCAACCAATCAATGTCTTCTCACATTGATGTGTCTCTCCCTCTCTCTAAAAATCAATGAAAAAATGTCCTCAGGTGAGGATTAACAACAACAACAAAAAAGATAAGAAAGGCGACTTCACATAATATTTTTAAACACTTTCTAAAATCAATAAGAAGTAATAAAACTACTTTCAGATGGTGGGAAATAATCCGCCAAGATCATTCCAATAACATTCCTACCAGGTGGTGGTTCAAGACAGGATAGTGTTTTCTGGAAAATGTAAGATTTCCAAATAAAACTAAAAAAAAAAATCTCTTTCAAAGTGAGCAAGAGTTTCATGATTGAATTTTTCTAAGTGAAATAAACTTCACTAAATTATATTTGCTGAAAATAAACCTGACTTGTTTATGTTTTTTTAAAAAAGATTGAACAGTGTTTTAATGAAGTTAACTATTTTCAGGTATAACCATATTTTAGTATTTAGAATTAACTAAATATTGCCTCAAAGGCACCAAATGTTTGGAGTAGATATATATGCCTATTTTGGAAGCAAGAGTGAATAAAATTATTTGTTTTTTTAAAAAAACTATTTTAAGTACTTGCTGTGGAATAACAGTTGCACCGTTATTTTAAATAATCTCTATAAAATGAACATATTCAGCAGAGAGAAAATTAAAAGTCAGCTATCTTAAATCTGAATTTGTGATTTTTAAATAGAGTAAAAGCTTCAACAACCAATTGTTCAGTCACCACCCAAAGGAAATGACATGCGTAGAGCCAGGTGGCTCTGGATTTTATAGACTAGCATTGAGATGTGCTAAATGGCTAATAAAGCAGTAGATTATTTATTCCATAAATTTGTCCACCAACATTTATTGGTTGTTTCCCCGCTAGTGCCAGGCTCTCTGGTACAGAAATTCTGGAGCTGCAAAGACGACAGGGACACAGTTACTGCCCTTCCTCGGCTACCAACCACAATTCTCGCACTTCTTCTATGTTTCTACTTCCAGAGGGGTTTTCTCCACTTCTCTGATTAGTGTGTCCCACCTGGTTATGTCAGTCACTCCTATTGACAGTCTTATAGTCACAAGATAATTGTTAGGGCATCATTCCATATATCCTTCCTGGTCTCTTGAATAGGAATATGCATCCCGCTGACATAGCAGCATGTTGATCAGATAGCTATTACTGCACAATGAACAATCATATCACTTCACTAGATTATAACAACACACAAGATTTCAGCTCAGGAGTCTACGAGGTTAAGCTCATCTGGCTTCACCCAGCTGAAGCCCAGACTCAGGTTGGTACACAGATTTGCTCTTTGGGGCTCATCTTGCTCACATGTCTGGTGGTTGCCTGGCTGTTAGCCAATCCAGAATGGCCCAGCTTATCAACCTGTAGGCTAACCCAGGCATGTCCTTCTCATGGAGATGACAGAGGTCAGAAGTGAGTAAGTCCAAAAAGACAAAGTGCTTTTCAAGTTTCTACCTGTATCACATGAGGTAGATATTGTATGAGGTATCCATTCACCCAATGAGGAGCACCTAGGTTGTTTCCACCTCTTTGGCTATTGTGGCTAATGCTGTCCTCAACACGGGACTGTAATTCTCTCTCTGAGCTCCTGATTTCGGTTCTTTTGCATTTATACCCACAAGTGGCTGGCTGGATCACTGGTGATTCTCTGTTTCATTTTCTGAGGACCCAACATACTGTTTTCCACAGCAGCTGCACCATTTTATATCTCCACCAAAGTACACCAGGGTTCCAATTACTCCATATCCTTGCAACACTAGTTATGTTCTGGATTTTTAAATATATAAAGTGACAATCCTAATAGGTGTGAGGTGGCATCTCATTGTGGTTTTCATTTGCATTTCCCTGATGATTAGTGATGTTTAGCATTTTTTCATAGACTATGCTTTCTTATCCTTACAATGGGTAGCTACCACATTTATTTTACATTATTGAAGAAAGAATAGGTCCTTTTGGTATATGTTCCTAGGATACTCAAATACAAAAAGCAATTTCACTTTTTAATAGTTGTTTCGTAATGATACAATACTTAATACAACAAGACTGCATATACTGCTTCACAAAAATATTCCAAAATTCTTACTCATCCTCCTATAACAGTCTGCTTTTACTTATAGAATTTTGTATCCATCATCAGCAAAATTAATATTTAGTATTTAACCTGTCATCACTCCTCAAAGATGTGAATAGTGCTATCAAAAGCATTTTTTCATTATTGAAAAAAAGAAAGGAGGAGAATGGAAAAACAAATTCACACTATGGGGAAAATGGTCGTTCCACACTTAGACTTTGATTTATGCAAATGGGTTGTGCTTATTGAATCAACAGGGTCACTTTGACATGTAACATAGGCCACACACTAGCCCTCCACTCAGGACAGGCCACATAATCTGTGGGCCCAGGGCAAAATGAAAATACGTGGAACCTGATAAAAAATTAGTAAGAATTTCAAGACAGCAACTGCAGAACACTAGACCAAGTGCCAGGACCTTCTAATTAGAGGGTAGTCACACACTCATAGAGCCAGCCCTGCCTCCATGGTAAACCGACATGAGGATTTTTTTAGGGCACCTTTCATGTGCACAACCAGCCCTGTGCTCCCCAAGTAATGGTAGGAGAGTTAGTAAAGGCCCGTAAAATCTAATGAGGAAGGAGGGTTCACAAATTGCACTTGTGACACCAAGTTTTTCCCCCCCCAGAAAATTCCAAGGAATCACATAATTTCAAAACCCAGACATTCACTTTGAGGCTGGAGTTTTGCAGGAAGCCAGAGACAGGTTACAGAGCAGTTAGTTCCCTGCTTGTCATAATTAATTTCTCGGCAATCACTGTCAGGGGAGAGAAAAGTTTCTGAGAATTAGACAGGCACACAATATCCCCAGTCACTACGAACACATAGTTCAGGGGAGACTACAGGGAGACCCAAATCAAGCCTGGCTTTACCACGCTCTATCTAACTTATTAACCTTAAGCAATGAAACTGAGAATGAGAAAGGAATTTAAATGAACAATGGGGAGTCATCTTTCCTAAGTACTTGAAATTAACAAGGATCCTAAGAATTTCCTGACATGAAACCGGACATTTGGAGAAACCCAGCTTCCCAGCACTTCCCACTTAAGTAATCAGAGGAAGTTTCCTTTTGTTGGCGGTGATTTATAAAGTGAGCAGTTGGCCTTTTCATCTATTATTGTTGTCACAAGATTTATTTCCTCTATATTTATTCAAAAAACATAACCAGAAATACAGTTAGAACTTGAGGGATTTCTTCTTGATTCTGCAAATTACATTAATGACATAGTAATAGCTTTAATATAAAACTACAGCTGTCAGATGGACACATCATTCAATCAATGGAAACAAATCATTTTCTCTTATGTTTAATGATTCTCTCAAGAATTGAATCTAAGAAAACAAAAGTCAATCAATGAAGAGGTTGCATATATTGTCTCTCTCATCAGTAGAATTGAAGACAAAGATTTCCTTTATTGTGTAAATTTCAAGCATTGGAAATCAATTTTTGTACACCGGAGGAGGGGGATGTATGGGGTGGTTACCAATGTCTGATTTTTATATTGTAAAATCCCAGCAGAACCTACAATTATTGCTTACTGTGGCTTTTTGTGATTGTCCAAGTAGTCTATGAACCAAGATTAACTTACTTCAGGAAAATTCTGATCCTTTAGGCATATCATAAACAATAGGGAACTCAGAGAGTCTGAGACCCCATCACAGTCCTGTCCTAACTGTTGTGTGTCAGTTGAAAGAATGAAAACACTATGTAGGACATGGGCAGCAGGGCCGTGAAGATGTGATGTTTGCAGACTTAGAGCTTTGTCTCTGGTTTGAACTGGTCTACATAGCCGTGAAAGGCTTCTTTGAACTTGGAGCTATGCAAGAAGAACATGAAATGAAGCCACTAGTTAGCTTTCATTGCTCCTTTTACTGGTAGACGTAGTCTGGGCTTAAATGTTGTAATGCCACCTGCACTATTGCCACCAGCCTAGAGGCAGTGGGAAGAGGGGTGTAGGAAAAGGCAGAAGCAGTGGCGTCTTGAGTCTGAGGCTAACGTCCCATATTAACTCATTCAAGATGTGGTCTTCCTTATTAACTTCTTCTCTTTAAGGCCAATTTTGTTTTATAAAATGCCCTTGTTTATTGCTGTTTATGGTGTGAGGACCACATTCTAAATTCTGTCTTAACTTTTTCCATTTGCAATGTCATTTGATTTAGACATTCCTTCAACAGCCCTATTGCCCTCAAAATAAGAGAGAGTTTCATTGCCTCCTTGTTATCTCTTTGTCCCCACCCTCCCTACCAGCGGTTCTCAACCTGTGGGTCTCGACCCTTTCACAGGGGTCGCCTAAGACCATTGGAAAACACATATATAATTACATATTGTTTTTGTGATTAATCACTATGCTTTCATTATGTTCAATTTGTAACAATGAAATTGGGGGTCACCACAACATGAGGAACTGTATTAAAGGGTCGCGGCATTAGGAAGGTTGAGAACCACTGCAACAGGGTTAATCATCCTAACACAGCCTCCAGCATACCCTTCCCCTTCAAGCACCCCAGAATGGCTCCGAGTCAACTGTCTACTTCTCTACATCTCCACTGCCCTTTCCTCCTTCAGGTCCCCAGGGGAGCATGGGTTCAGGGTCAGGACCTTAGCTTTGCATTTTCAGGGATTTCATTTGTTCAACTCACCTGGGGTTTATTCACACCAAACTCATGAGGCTGAGCCAAAAGACAGCATCATTTTCAAGGAAAATGCAACCCGTGGGTAACTAGAATATTTCACCAGCTGCTCAATGTTTTCTTTAGAAAGAAACTGAAGAATGCTCTGTAGTTGGATAGTTAGAACATTGGGACTTGATTGACATTAATGAAGAGTGTAGTCATGTGATGATAGCCAGCATCAGTCAGAAAATATTTATTACATGTCTACCAGTTGTCAAGTACTGTGCCAGGCCCTTAGGGTTCATCAGTGAACAAACGTGACAAAAAATACATTCCTCATGGAGTTTATATTCTATGGAGACAGAATAGACAGACAATAAAAAACAATAACCCTGACAAAATAAATAATTTATGTAGTACGTATATGAGTTGAATTGGGCCCTCCACCCCCAAACGATAGGCTAAAGTTCTAATCGCCAGTATCTCAGAATGTGACCTTATTTGAAAATAAGGTCTTTGCAGATGTGATTAGTTAAGATGAGGTCATACTGGCATAGAGTGAGCCCTTAATCCAATATGACGGGCTCAGCAGTGGGAGACGGCCATGTGATGACGGAGGCAGACACCGGAGTGATGCAGCTGTGAACCAAGGAGCACAAGGACTGATGGCCCGACCAGATGCTGAAAGAGTCAAGGAAGGATTCTACCCAGAGTCTCAGAGGGAGTGTGGCTCCCTTCCTCTTGATTTGGGTCTTTCGGTCCCCAGAACTATGAGAAAATAAATTACGATTGTGCTAAGCCACCCAGCTTGTGGCACTTCGTTCTGTCAGCCCTAGAAAACTCATACAACTGTGTTCGAGAGGGGTATGTGCTAGAGGCAGTTCAGAGAATAAAGGAGGGTTTGTGGTGCAACTCTCCCAGGAGGTGGGCTGCAAAGGTAGAAAGAGTGATCAGAGTAGGCTTCATGAAGAAGGTGAGATTTGAGCAAAGACATGAAGGGGGTGAGGGAATTGGCCATGCGGGCGTTTGGGAGAGTGCTGGGCTGAAGAATGGCAAATGTAAAAGCCCTAGACAGGAGCTGGTCAGACATGTTAGAAGACAAGCAAGGAGGCTCTTGTAACTGGAGCAGATGGGGGAAGGAAGTGTTGGGGGAGGTGGCTCACTTTATGGTGCTGGCAGTGGGTGGGGAGAAGTTGCTGGACTCTGAATATATTGGTTTGAAATCAAGAGCCAATACGACTTAACGATGGATTGGATGGTGAGCGTTTCATGCCTCCCGGATGCTGGAAGACTCTGTAACTTCTTGGAGAGTGTTGAGACTTCCAGGAAAAATGTTTCCTCATTGATTTTCCCTTTCCTACAAGTTATATTCAGATGCCTAATCCTCTTTCATGAAAACATTATCATGGATTGATTGAAGGAATTAGATTGCAGCATATATACAGGGTGTCCCCAAAAAATGCATACACACTTTTTTAATAGCTGACAACTCAATTTTGAAAATGAAATGTATTTTTAAAAACACTGCCCTCGTGATTATTCAAAGTGTGTATATACATTTTTTGGGACACCCTATATTTTTAGTGTAAAATTATGTACTATATGCACGTGATTTTTTTTAAAGTGCAAACTGTACAGAAAGATAAAAGTGAAAGTTAAAAGCCTTTCTTTCCCTCTCCAGTTTCACAGTTCAGCTACACCCACTGTTAATAGTCTATTCGTACAGGTGAATATAATACATATACAAGAAATGTGCAATAAATACTACTTTTGACACAAATGTGCTTATATCATAAATACTGTTCTGCCTTGCTTTTTTCTCTTACTTAACTGTGTATATAACTTGGACATTGTTTCAAATTAGCATTTACAAAACTACCTGATCCTTTTTTATTCTTTTGTTGTTGTTAATCCTCACCTGAGGATTTTTTTTCCCATTGATTTTTAGAGAGAGTGGAAGGGAGGGGGAGAGACAGAGAGAGAGAAACATTGATGTGAGAGACACACATTGATTGGTTGCCTCCTACACATGCCCCGACCTGCAACAGGGATTGAGCCTGCAACCAAGGTATCCCGGAATAGAACCTGAGACAACTTCAGTTAGAGGGCCGATGCTTTAACCACTGGGCGAAACTGGCTAGAGCTACCCGATTCTTTGAAATGGCTCTACGATATAATATTGTGTACACAATGTATGGTTTAATTTGCCTATCCCTTATTGATTAACATTTTTAAGGTTATAATAGACAACTTTCTAAATAATGGCAGTAAAAAGTACAAATATAGCACTATGTGCTTGGCACTATTCTGAAGAACTCATTTATTTCTCATGACATTTCAAAAGCAGATCGTATAATTATGTCAAGTTTTCAGATGAGGGTTCTGAGGTACAGAGGGGTCAAATAACTTGGCAAAGGTCACACAGTTGACGAGTGGTAAATCCAATCCATCCTCTACAACTTCTCTATTTCTTTGTACCTCATGGAACTATATTTGTAGGATAAAATTCTAGCTGCAAAATTATTGGGTCAAAGAGTATGTGTATTTTAAATCTTGATTGATAATTTCAAGTTGTTTTCAAAAGAGATGTACCAATTTACAATATGAGAGGGCGTCTCTCTACATGCTCTTAACAATATTGCATACAATCAGATTTTTTAATCTTCACTAAACTGTAGATGAAGAATAGCATCTCATCTGTGTTTTCATTTTTATCTCTTTAATTGTGATTTAAATTTGTTTATTTAAATTTGTTCATTTAACATTTCTTCCTGTGTTAATTGACCATTTTTGTGTATGTGTGTGTGTGCGCTTGTTCATGTCCTTTGACCACTAATTCATGAGTTCCTTGTATATTAATGAAATTTGCCCTTTTTCTTGCATGTGCAAGATAGTTTCCCCTGCTTTTTACTTGTCTTTTTGCCTTTAAGCTTTTTCCCCTGGGTGAACATTTAACAAATTAATAATCTTTTTCATTTTTATAGTTTCTGTTTTTACTAATTCTCTTAGTGAGAACTTCAATGGCCTTCTTTTCCCTGTGTAAGGGTATGTTGAACTAAATGACAATCTCAATTGGCATTTCCAAAGGAATATTTTGATTTCCAAAATGATACTATTGCAAAAATATCATTCATGGTGTATCTATGGCCAAGTGGAATGGATGACATTATGGTTTGCTGGATTCACAAGTGGTTAAATTATTTTATTCTATTAAAGTTCATTGTGATCAATGCAACTTAGAAGGAGATGCTCTCTAGTGGTGCACCACTAGTCTCTGTACTTAGTTCCATTCTGTTTGATATTTTGATGAAATATTTCAATAGAATAAAATAGGCATGCTTACCAGACTTAGTAATGGCACAAAGTTGGAAGGTTTGCTGCCATACTAAATGTCAGATACATATTCAAATTGATTTTGACAGCTTGGAACAATCAGCCAAACTAATAAGATGAAATTTAATAGGGATACATGTAAAGTTCTGCAATGAGGTTTGGAAAGTCCCTGACGAATGAGAAGACGAGAGACACCTGAGTCATTGGCAATTCAAAGGAAGTTGTTTAGTGAGTATAATTTAATGAAAATTGCAACACCAGCCAATAAACAGAATTGCCAGAAGAGCTAACGAGCTCTTGAATTACATTAATAGAAATAATTTAATCCAGAATAAAAACAGTAATAGTCCCAGATGTATGCCCCGCTGGTATGCCTACACTGAGAGAACTGCTTTAGTTCTGAGTGTCATATTTTAAGAAACACGTTGACAAAATGGAGTTTCCCCAAGAATGGAAATCATGTCATTGGGATATTTAAACTAGAAAAAGGAAACTGTTATTGTGAATAGAGTAATCATCTTTAAATATTTAAGGGATTGTTATGTGGTGGCATGATTATACTTATCCTATGTTACCACAGAGCCTGGAACTGGGGTAAATGAAGTCATAGAAAGGAAGATGTCTACTTTGATTAAGAAAGAATTGCCTAATATTTAGAGCTGTCCTCGAATTGAATGATTGCCTTATGAGAGAGTGAGATTTACATCATCAGGAATATTTAATCTGAGGTTCAGGGGTGTTAAAAGAGGAGTCAAACGTTGGTTGAAATCAGATATAAGATCAATTGCAGGGAATTTGTTACATGTGGTTGAAACAGGGCCAATGTTTGCAGCTTCAATGTTAGTCCTATAATAATGTCACTTTCAATTACTAGCATTCTGTTGAGAGTAGTTGAATTGGAAAGAGAATCAAGGTTTCAGCTTCTCTTATTTGTGTTACAGCCAGTGCTATGCATGCACCCTTGGAAGTATGTCCTGTGGGAGAAAATCATCCATCATTGTCTATTAATGCAAAAATAAATAAATAAATAACCACTGGTTTGATTATCTTAAAAATTCTTTCAGCCCTAGCTCGTTTTGCTCAGTGGATAGAGCATCGGACTGCAGATGGAAGGGTCCTGGGTTTGATTCTGGTCAAGGGCACGTACCTCAGTTGCAGGCTTCTCCCCGGCTCGGGCCCTGGTTGGGGCCTGTGCAGGAGGCAACCAATCGATGTGTTTCTCTCACATCAATGTTTCCATCTTTCCCTCTCTCTTCCACTCTCTCTAAAAATACCAATGGAAAAATATCCTCGGGTAAGAATTAAAGAAATTTTTTTTAATTCCTTCAACTCCTGAGAATCTAAGACTCTGCATCCAGGAAAGCTGATGTAGCTTCAGTGGGAGCAGTTGGTTGGAGACGGGTAGCAGAGTTTAAGGAAAGAAGTCACTGGCATCCGAGGTGAGGAGTGGTCTGGCCACCTGCAAGGTCTCAGGAGGGGAATATGGGAACTGACAAACACACCAGGGTGGAGATTGAAGGTGGAGCTTGGTCCCATGGAAGATACAAGAGACTAACTTTTAGAATAGAGTTCAAAGAAACCGAGACCCCCCTCATGGCCTTGGCCCAGCCTCCCTTTCCAAGTGTCATCCACACCCTCACCCTTCAAATCAAACTACTTGCGGTTTCCTGAACACATGGACCCCTCTCATTGCCATACTATCCCCTCTTCCTGGGATGCCACTCCCTCCTTTATCTCCCAGGGGTCAACCAGTCTTCCCTCCAGACATCACTCGCACATCAGCTTCTCTTCGAGGCTTTCCCAGGCCTCTCTAGGTAGAGGTACTTCATTGTCTGGGTTCTAATCACATCCTTTGCATAAAAATTACATTAGTATAATTCTTCTTCTTAATATGTCTGACTCTCTTACTAGAACTCAAGCCCCTCAAAGCTAGGGACCATGGTCTATTGATTTTTCTGTCACCAGAGTGTAAATTGTGCTGGGTACTTATTTGTGGCTCAATAGATATTTGGCAAATGTTTCGATGAATGAGTGCATGAGTCAGAGGACAGCCACCCAGCTGAGCCCATGCTATGGATGCAGATGTTCTGTTTCCATAGTTAACTACGAAGAGGAGTGAGCCCTCATGTGAGGCTGGGCAGCCTCAACTATGGGGACTGAAACATTTCTTGGATCAAGAGCCAGGCAGGCCTTTATAAGGATGCTCAAATTTTTCCTGAATTCCTCTAGAATCCCTGGCACAGTGTTTTGCCTGATAAATATGATGGTTCATATTATTATGTATATGTATTCGTGCAAATGAATGAGCAGATGTATGAATAAATGAATGAAACCCATTTCCTCAAGTGCAGGTTGCTTTTCCTGAGTCTGGATGCCTACAAGTATCTGGCCCTTGCTCCTGCCTTACTTCATTTCCTTCCAAAGACATCCTGTCTCAGGCTGGTCAGTTAGGTGGTTGATTCCAATGCAATGACTGCCTCCCCTGCCCCCCACTGGCCACCAGCTTGGACTTCACGCTTATGTCTGGTGACTTCCCTTCTCCTTCATTGACTGCCTCTCCACCCACATTGCTATTGACTTTTCCAACCAGAGAACTGCTATGCCGGAAAAGGTCCATCCTCAGGATGCTCCTGCTCAAAGTCAGGTCCTGTCCCCCAAAGTTCAACCTGTCTCCAGGCATTGCCTTAGCTATTTCCACACTTTAATGACCCCTCTTTCCCTTCCCTACTTAATTTTTTAAATCCTTGCAGTAAGAGATCTGTTTAAATGCAGCCAACACTTACCCAGCACCTGTCATATGTCACCCCTGTGCACAAGGATGAGTGCTACACAGCCCTGTGCTCCTGGTACTCCAGCTCCCACTGGCTGCCCTGCTTCCAGACTTGGCTTACCATCACCCAGGCTCACTACCACCTAACTATACCTGATTTCTCTGTAGTGTTACTTCCCCCTCCAAAAGATTGCAGAATCTACTTCTTGGAAACCTATCACAGCAACCAGCTCCATACTAGATTTAAAGTAGGCACAGTAAATATTATCACTCAAGTTGGAGGGGGTGGGTTTTCATGGGTTGACTCATCTTAGAAAAATAACTTCCAGATAACTTTGAAAAGCACCTCTCCTGCTCTCTTGGATTGAGGTGAGTTGGGGAATTCTACTCTTTCTACTTTAACTTTCTCACCAAATAAAAGAACTCAGTTTTCAGAGTTTTCAACAGCAATGAAAATCATCCCTTTTTGTCAGTATCTGTCAATGGAATAATGTTGTTGGCACTCTTTCTCTGCCTGAAAACTTGGACTCTGTCATTTTTAAGCTATAGTTCCTGGTTTCTTTTTCCTCCTTTGTGTCTAGATTCAGTTTTACACTGGTATGGTTTTTTATGTCAGAGAGGGGAAAGATGAGCAAAACAAGCTGGACCTATAATTCAGAAACACGTTTTCCATATGGAAAGACGTGTGCCATCAGCTAACAGTAAAGTCTGTCCCTTTCTGGGCACCTGACTCTTCTTTGACTGGGAAGCACTTCTCAAAAGGAAAAAATAAAATAAAAAATAAGCCACCATTAGGGGTATAAAAAAGATTGCAGATAGCTGGAAAGCGGATTACGGAGCACAACAGGATGAAATAACCCACAGCACCAAGAGCCAGGGCTGCTAGGGATCAATTACCACTGAGCCCATAATGATCTTCTTACATCAAAAGCCCTTTCAAGACATAGCAACATACCTGCCCTGCGAAGACTCTTGAACCAAAGGATAATGTAAGCATCAATACTATATCCTTTCTCTTTTGTGAGCACTTTAGAAAAAGCCCGGCAGAGTATGACTCTGGTATTAAGTGTCATTTTAAACAATACCTTGAAACCATAATGCAATCTTACTTCTGAAATGTGAAGTATTTCCCGCCACGGTGGGTACACCTGGCACGTCTGGTTGCTAATAAAATAAATCTGCGATTTTTCTTTTCACTTGCTTTCTCTCTTCTTGCCTGGCTGAGTAAGTTGCAAATCAGTTGAACTCACCCTTCTCTTCTGTTTTGTTTCAGGATCTGGTATTTGTTTGTGCTTTATCTTCCCCTACCTCTTAATAAAAAGAGTAAACCAGTCTGCCTGTGAGAGTATTGACTGTGCTAAGAATGCGGGATTGTGTTGCAAAGGAGCTCAGGCCTGCAATGTTATCACTCAGCAGGACTGGGTCCCATCAGAAGGCACATGGTGTGCCATGACGTAGCTGGTCTCCGACCACAAAAGCAGACTTTTCTCTGTGAATTAGACAAACCACACAAAAGGCAACAATAGCTAGCATAAACACCATTTAATACTATTCACAGGCTATTGAAGAGATGGGCGGTGACTAAGAATCGCAGCAAAGCCAGGACATTGTGGTCAGATGAAAGGAGGCCTAGTGAACAGGAAGCATCGCTGGAGCAGGCTGACAGTCGCCATATAACGGCGGGATTGTGGGGCTGGCATTTACCCCAAGGGTCTTTACAGTCAGAAAAATAAAGAGAAATTAAAGCATCAGGAATCCTCTTTGTGGGCACTTAAAGCTCATGAAGCAACACAAGAAGCTACACAATTGTCTTTTCAAGGCTCGTCTGTGCTTTCGATAATTATGAAAAGGAAACATTTGGGATGTGCTTACTTATAGGATTCTGTATCAGCCATTGGGAAGAGGCATCTATAAAAACAGATGAAATTTTCACAGCAGAATGAATGGCTTTCACCTGATTTTAAAGCAGGAAAAGCAAACAGTAGCTGGATTAGTCAAGCTAGTCACATACCAAAGAGGCAGCTCCTCTTTGGTATGTGAGGTGTCCAAGGCCGGACAGCCCTCATTTTCCACCAGGTGCTTAAAGAAAAAGAAAATTAAATAATTTATTAAATTAAATAAGCCATTGAAAATACAATGCCTATTTTTAAAATATTGCATCCCTCTGTCTAACTGAAACTAATTCATATGAACATTTTAAAGTAGGAATTTAAAGTACTTCACCCTCTTCTTTTTTTTATTTATTTAAGCATAATGGGTGCACCAAATACAATGAGAAAGATTAGTGATGAAAGGTCATGAGGTTTTAGAAGGGATCCCAGAATATTGTTGAATGTCATTTTACTGAGGAAGAAAGGAGAGCCAGGGAGTTAAGGGACCAGCCATAGTCACATAACTGTACTGGCAGCGCAGTCTAGACCCCAGGTGTCCTTTATACTATTCAGTGCGCTTCCTACATCTTGAATATATAAATATAGAAAAATATAAATATAAAACATAGAAAAAAATTTTAATATAAAAATTGTCTTCGCCCAGCCAGTGTGGCTCAGTAGTTTAGCGTCAACCAGGAGTTCAAGGTTCGATTCCCAGTCAGGACACATGCCCAGGTTGCAGGCTAAATCCCCAGTAGGGGGCATGCAGGAGGCAGCTGATCAATGATTGCCTCTCATCATTGATGTTTCTACTCTCTCTCCCTCTCCCTTCCTCTCTGAAGTCAATAAAATTATTTTTTAAAAATAATAACAATTGTCTTTGATGTGAAATAAACTTTTCAGCTGCTTATTTTGCTGTTTAACCTGAAGTCATTGCTTAACCTTCCCTGTTTTACTGTCTCAACACTGGGGTTAGCCTCAAAGGGTTGTTGAGAGGGAGTAAATGAGCTGGTGTATATAAAGTACTTAGAATAGTACCTGGTCCCGAGGAAGCGCTCTGCACATGTTTGATATTGTGATGTTTGTGTATAAGACAGCAGAGAGGGTCTTGAAGACCACAGCCTCATTGAATTCTGGAGCTCTCAGGAACATCTGGATCATTCAAGCAAGGTGAACAGATTAAAGAGGTTTGATTGGCCAGAGGCACAGACATTGACGGGGCCAGTTCTAGGGCCTTCTAACTGCAAACCAGAGCTTTTTTCCTAAAACTGTTATGTCTCTTCAGACCTTACAAAATACTCTGAGAACAGTGAAACTGCCCAATGTCACAGACCATGTAGAATAAGGCTCTTGGTCAGTGGTTCTCAACCTTCCTAATGCCGCGACCTTTTCATACAGTTCCTCATGTTGTGGTGACCCCCAATTTCATTGTTACAAATTGAACATAATTAAAGCATAGTGATTAATCACAAAAACAATATGTAATTATATATGTGTTTTCCGATGGTCTTAGGCAACCCCTGTGAAAGGGTTGTTCGACCCCCAAAGGGGTCGCGACCCACAGGTTGAGAACCGCTGCTCTTGGTAGAATTTGACTACCTACATTAAATTCTGTTTTCTTTAAAGCAGTGGTTCTCAAATTTTAGTAAGTATCCCATTTTGTCAAAATGCATTAAAAAAGAAGTGTGGGGAGGTTTTTCCTCAACATATTCTAATTCTATAGGTCTCATGTGGGGCCCAGGAAACTGTATCTCTAAAAAGCACACCTCACCTGCACCCCAGGTGATCCTCATGAAAGTTGTCCAAAGATCACACTTTGAGAAAAATTACCTTTAAGTACAGATTCCTCTCTTCCTCCCCACCTCCACCTTCTGGTGGGTCTCCATTTAATTTCTTATATGTACTATGAATCAACTATTGCCAGTTAACTCAGTTTGCTAGCAGTCATGCTAATGAGCAGAAGGATTCTTTTATACCAATAAGTTAACTAGCAAAAGCTAGTTCTGCTGGTAAGCCAAGCCCATTTAGCCATCTCCAAGCTCCAAATTCTGGCTCTAACTCTAGCCAACCATCTTGCCAATGTGAGCACGATGTTTCAGAATAGGGTATCTTTGCCAATACCTTCTCAGAGCAGGAAACACTCCACTGAATGGCAGGTTTATCAACATCAGACATTTACTTACTCATCTAAAGATCACCTATGTCAAGAACTAGCTCTGGAAAATGAAGACTTGAACTACACAAGCCACAATACCTTCAACCCTCAGGCAGTTTGTAATCTACTAGGGAAAGTAAAACATATATACACTTTGACTAAAAGGTGCTTTACTCATCTAGGTTGTTCTGCATCTAGTTCAGCTGCTGATTTCTATCTCTTTTCTACTGAAGCTGCTGAAAGTAACACAGGGATCAGATAATGGGAGAAAAGCCAGAGCAAAGAAGATAAAGCAGGAAGAGGCCATCTACTGGCAGCTTTCCCCCTGTCCACTTCTCCCTCCGTATTCGTGTTTGCTTGACTCCTCCGTGCATCCTGAAAAGGTTGTGTACACGTATCTTTCCTATGTCTCTTGAGCCCCATCCAAAAACGTGTACTGAGCAAGTGTTCTGTGCCGGGCACCATGAGCAGTCCCAGCCCCAATAGTGGGGAAGAATGGAATGGGGCAGAGAAAACTCTTTATAGGATGATTTGTTAGTGTTCTCTCTCTGCTCCAAACCATACATAAAACCTTTCAAATCATAACATTATTATTTGGCTTTATGACCCCATTTGTGATGAAGATTTGGGGAGGTCAAATAATTTCCCAGCATCACACAGCTGGTAACTGATAAAGAAGAGGATGAAGCCCAGTTTGATTCTTAAGTTCTCAGTCTTCACGTGTCTGCATGTTTTAATTCATATTTTCTGTGCATTTACTATATGACAGGTACAGCGCAAGACAGAGATTATGTTAAGACAATGTAATGAGTTCTATAATGATAGCAATTAACTGAAAACAAAACAGTGGTTCTGAGCCAGAGGCTGTGACCCTCACCCACTGGGCTATTTGTCAATGTTTGGAGACATTTTTGTTAGGAGCAGGGAAGGGGGCAGTGGCCTTGGAGAGGTGACAGGGGCCAGGAAAGTGCTAACTTGTGTGCCAGGCTGAGTGTGCCTTCATTCTATCTAGGGAAGTAGCAATGGCAGGAATCAGAGTGGGGAGGGGACTGGTGGTAGAGACCACTCTAATGAGGGCAATCTGGGGAGCAGGTGCAATGGGAGAGGAGAAGAGACAGGAAATCAGCTTTGACACCTTAGTGGGGTGAGGAAGAGGGAGGAGCCCAGGCCGAGGTTCATAGTGTGGAGGACTGGGAGGTGTTGCAGTGAGAGAGAAGGGACTATCAGTGCAGGTGGGCTGGTTACTCAGGATAAGTCTCCTGTTGGCCTCCGTATTGTTTCGTTCAACCAAAAATGGGTAATGATGAGCATGATACACAGGTCCTATTTTCATAGATCCAGAAATTGAAACCATAAATTTAGCTACAGATAAAGTCATGTTTCTCTTGCTCTTGGGGCCCTGGGAGTTCATGGGAAAGGGAAACCCAGCCTTTCCTTGCGACTGCCCACCCCTCTACCATTCTTACAGCTTCCCTTCCCCACAGGTTTCTTCTTAGGGTAGATCGTAATCCTTGTTTCCAATTTCAGTAGTTCCTGATAATTTGTTTTCCCCCCAACACATCACTGAGACTGAGCTTTATAAGGATATTATTGATCTTAGCACAGAAATCCAATGGCCTTCAAGCTTCATCTTCTGCAACTAGTTTGCAGAAGGACTAGTCACCCTCAGCCTTTTCCTTGAAATGCTCATCTCCATAGTTTCTGTAGCATTGACTCTCATGATTCTCTTACAACCACTTCTTGAATTCTGCTTGGGCCCCAAACGTGGAATGTCCCCAAGAAACTATCCCTGAGCCCCCTGGCAAGATTGGTTTGCCAAAAATATTTTTATATAGACTATATAAAGGTAAACTTTAGCTCAGTTCTTGCTTAAGTCATTACAATTTCTCAATTATTGGTATAAAATAAATTCAATTATATGTTAAAACACATGTATATACCCAGAGTTTTAATAATTGTAAAAGTTACTGAAAATGGCAGAAAATAGAATTGACTATTAATGTCTATAGCTTTGTATTTGTGGTAATATGAGAAGCCACTCCAACTCTAAGTCAAAAATAATTCTAACTTTGTAACCTTTGAAATCAACTTAATATATAATTATATTCACATGGCATAGGGATTTATTTTTAAATACAATTGGCATAAATAAATATATGCACAAATTTAGACAATATGCATGGTTTATAGCAAATTAAAGAAGATTAATAAAATATTCCAGGCAACATTTTAAACGATCCAAGACTTAAATCATTACGTGGCTTGTTCCTGAGTGCAAAGTCTTGATTGAGTTTATTCTCATCACTGGCACACCTTAGACACACAGGTCTTCATTTTGTCAGTGAAACTACAATTTATTACAGCATCACGCAGTTGACACTGACTGTCCAGTGGGTACCACTGGCACTTGCCCCTCCATCTGAATCTTGTAACAGCCAGTGGCCCTGAAAAAGAAAATGTTTGTGTTGTCTCTGCCTGTGCTGCAGGAGGAAGCTGGGAGCTGAGTAACAGGCAGAAAAGCAGGGCCCTCACTCCTTTGGGGAACTTTTCAAGACAGCAGCCTCCAGATGGGCAGAGCTGGCAGCTGCCTTTAGGCCTGTGTGAGCTGTATGATCTCATGCCTTTTCTGAGCCCGGGACAGCACTGAGGGGCTTTATTCGCACTGCACCTGCCCCGTAAGCAACAGCATTGATTTCTGCTCCCAGGAACCCTCAATAAGTGGAACTATTCATGGAGTATGCTTCCCTGTTTATCACCCATGAGGGTCTCTGCCCCTCATGCCTGTAAGTGATGGAACTTTTATTTTTCTTTTCCAGGTTATTTATTTTTGTAAGATACCACAGAAACCAGAAACCACACACAGCCTCAGCGCTGGATCTGTGAGCAATGACACAACATAATATCTTATTATTTTTAAAAGATAATGCATTATTAGTCTGCTCCTGCCCACTGACTCATAGTAAATTTCTCATAACTGAAAAAAAGTCAAAGCAAAGCATTAAAATGACACTTTCGCCTCTATTTTTTCTTTTTTTACTGGGAATTTTCTTTATCTTTTGTTTTGTTTTGTTTTGTTTTGGCAGGATTAGTTAATTAACCATAGTGGATGGTCATAATAACCCAGAGAACCTGAGAAATTATAGGGACTTTGTAAGATCAACTTACCCTTGACTAAGTTGAGTGCAAAGCTTCCCAGAGGAATAATTTTTCATTCCCTCCGCAAAGACTTCTAAGAGAGGACTCTTTCCCAACTCAGTTCACACAGTGCTCATGAACGACGCTCCCATTGCTTCTCTGCCAGTTGAAGTCGGGTTTCTTCTTGTCGGCCTGGACACATGGACCCTCCCTTCAACCTCTGCCCCTACATAACCTGCACACTTAAGAGTGCAGTCAGTGTGTCTCTTTGAGGCAAAGAGATTCCAAGTGACCAGCCTTCTGGATAATTGTTCTTTAATTATTACACAATCACAGACTTAAGAATGGAAAGTCACACTGGAGGATCTCTGCTCTGACTTCCTCGCTGTGCAGGAATCTATTTCCAGCAGGTCCAACCCCTCCTGACATGGTCCCAAAGAAGGAGGATTCATTACCTCAGAGGACAGTGGTCTCCTACAGGGCAGCCTTTATCGTCAACAAATCATAAATCAAAATGTCCTTTACTGAGCAAAGTTTGCCTCCCAGTAACTTCCACCAGGTTCCAAATGGTCTTTCTAGAAAGAGACCGAACAAGGGGGAGCCCCTTCCTCAAAGACCTTCGGAGAATTGACAATACTTGTGTCCTCCTCCTGCCTCGGCCCGAACTCAGATGAAGAGACATTGGATCGCACACACTGCACAACTCTTTGCTTCATATTAAAAGACTGGCTCACACTTTAGTCTTTAGTGTTGTGGTCCTCATTTGCATTTAAAATGCAATAAAACTATATAAATATCAAAAGTCACAGTTTAAAACTATACATGTAGTCCTGGCCGGTTTGGCTCAGTAGATAGAGCATCAGCCTTCGGACTGAAGGGTCCTGGGTTTCATTCCGGTCAAGGGCACATGCCCAGGTAGTGGGCTCAATTCCCAGTAGGGGGTGTGCAGGATTTTTTCTCATCATTGGTGTTTCTATCTCTCTCTCCCTTTCCCTTCCTCTCTGAAATCAATAAAAATATATTTTTAAAAACTATATATGTAATTGAAGTATATAATAAATACATTAAATGTAGCAAAAACATTTTCTTGAAATATAGAAACTCTACAATAGCTGTCTCCAAAATAGGATATATGCAAAATAATCCTTTGAGGTGCAGGAAGAAAAATATAACTTCTACTGACATTTCTTTATCTGAAAGGTAAGGAAGGAACTAAGCCCTACTGATATATATTACATGAAGTAGTACTTTAAAAATAAACATACATAGGTTGGGGGTCCATGCTCAGATTTCCTTAATTATAAGCATACACTATCAAAAATACCTTGGAACTCGATTTAAACTATGTCATTTCCTATTAATGCACTAAACTAAGTTGCAAATTTCTGGAAAGAAAGTAGAATATTAGTATCTTACTACATAGGAGAGATATTTCACAAGGCAGTCTAAGATCGTGTTAACAAAAATACAAAACCAGAATGTATTTTAATGTACTTTAAATTGCATTAGCTGTTTTAACAATTAAATAGATAGAGTTTGTCTAAAGTTCTCAAAATGAGACAAATAAAAACAAAATTAATCTTCTTACAAAAACAAAAATAGTCAACGGTGTATTCTAATACCGATTTAATCAAATTAGAAGTCATTCATTTAACTTTTATTTTCATGTTGTTGTTGCTATTTCTAAAGTTACCTCAGTCGCCCTGGCCTGTGTGGCTCTGTCAGTTTGAGTATCATCCTGTACACTGAAAGGTCTTGGGTTCGATTCCCAATCAGAGCACCAGGTTGTGGGTTTAGTCTCCTGTCGGAGTGCATACAGGAGGCAACCAATTGATGTTTCTTTCTCACATCTCACACTGATGTTTCTCTCTCTTTCCCTTCCTCTCTCTAAAATCAATTTTTTTTGAAAAGTTACCTCAGTCAAGATAATATTGTTTCTTATAAATTGTTAATGATCATTATTTGGAGAACACTTTACTCTTTCTGGAGCAATGTGCATAAGCAGATATAGACTGGGTTTCATAGGTATTACAGATCTATGCTATGGGGTTCTTCTTTGTCCTCTTGAATAAAGTGCTAACATTTTATACCTTAAGCTTTCAAATGGGGAAGGTATGAAGAAACACGTGGCTTAAAAGAATAAAGCTAAAAAAACACCTTAGGCAATAAAGGAAATGATCATTTAAAAGTCTGAGATGGAGGCCTTATGGAGATGTGAGCCAGGTGTAGTTACTTGAAAAATGTTTATTCTCTCAATTTGCCAGCAGTTATTTACACACAGCAATGGCCATAATATAGCAAATCATCCTCAAAATAGGGCAATTCACTGTAATATGAAGGAAAAAAAAACACACTTCAGAATCACAGTATTTAACTATGCAGTAATTGCAGCACTTTTTACTTACAGAATAACACACACACACAGTAACACAAAAAACCAAAGCACTGCCCTGACCGGTTTGGCTCAGAGCGTCAGCCTGCGGACTGAAAGGTCCCAGGTTCGATTCCAGTCAAGGGCATGTACCTTGGTTGCAGCTGATCGATGTTTCTCTCTCATCGATGTTTCTAGCTCTCTATCCTTCTCCCTTCCTCTCTGTAAAAAATCAATAAAATATATTTTTTAAAAAAACACAAAGCACTGAACGGCTATATGATAGTTTTTCTCTCACTTTAAAAGACAAGCTGTTGTTACTGGAACTGATGAGTAATGGGTGATAACTGCCCCTATTTAATATTTTAATAAGCGGTCAGCAACTTCCTTCCTACCTAGGGGCAGTACTGCCTCTCTCTCCATGTTGCTTTGACACCTTTCACAGAGCAGTGATGTAAGCAGAGAGGCAGGGCCCACAGACAAGGCAGAATCTTCAAGATTCTAACATGCTCAAGAGTATTAGCGACCTGCACCATCCTCCTCCTTACCCATGGCCCTCAAAGTCTGACCAACAAGCGCTGCCCAGCGCCAATGCGCTTGCCACCCAGGAACTCTCTGGAGAAGCTGCCTGATTTGAACCCTAACTAGAAAAGCCAACAGACTCAGGGGAAGATGAATAACATAAGTGGCCTTCTCCCCTGGAAAAAAATCTAATTATATGTGTATAGATTTTTCTTAAAGGTTGGCACTGAATACTCAGCAACATATTAAAATCATATTTACTCTCAATAGGAAAACTGAACAGAAAATAATATTCTGAGACAAAAGGCCAACTCGAAAACTCAGGAGATGGCGACAGTTACAAAATGCAGACACCTGATGAAAGTGTATCCACAAAATGCTGACATCTTTCTCATCAGATGTGTAGGGAGGGTTTAGAAGCTAAAACATATAATCTTTTCACTATTCCCTTCTGGGTAAGTTGGAGCTCCTTTTCTTACCTTGAGCTGGATATAAAATCTTTTTGAACATGGGGATTTTTTGTTATTGTTGTTAGTGATGGTTATGGATTTGCCATAAATCTACACGAAAGAATTCAGCAGTTGCTAATTTATTGTCATTACTAAAGCTGACATTAATAATAATAACATAGGAAGGCAATAAAGCATAATACTAAGAGCATAAACCTTAGAAAGACCTCGCTTTGAGTCCTAGGTCCATTATTATGAGCTGTGTGATCTGGGAAAATTATTTAAATCCTCTCAGCCTTGATATTGCACCCATAAAATGGGATCATAATAACTATTTTTAAAAATTTGAACTAAAGGGAAGTTTGAATTAGATGTGAAAATATGTGCTTCAATCACATAAGTTTTCAGTCAATAGTCACTATTAGTATTGTCATAAATTCATAGCCATTGTTTAATATTCAGGTTAAGATGATAAGGGAATTATCTTATATTCAAACTAGAGTTGATTTCTAGTTTTCTGCTCAGGACAGACATGTCATATTCATTCTATCAAAACCTCAAGCCAGTTGCATGTTTTTAATTTGTTTGTAAATATTTGTCACTTTGTGGGGATTTGGGGGAATTTAAAAGGAGAAATAGTCTTTTGAATAATATCAGAATTGCATTTATAACCATAGCACCTCCCCTGATCCCATATCAGTCTATTACCCCAATTTCCAAAATGTGCTACAGAATGAATGAACTGGTGTCCATGAATATCTTATAGATTTTCCTGTTCTCATTCAAACTGTAAGTCTATTGGATACACGCATACCTTTTCTCATTGACTAGAGAAGTAGTTATTAATCTGGGTCAAATTTCTATGAGATTTTATAAATATAGATCCCAGCAGGCAGTCCTTAAACTTAAATATTAGAGGCATAATATCAAGAAGACATTTTTGTCACAAACTTTAAAAAGCAAATATCTTGATTGTGTAGTCTTTACATCTTAGGATACTATTAACTTGGGTTCCACAGCTTAGAATACTCAGAGTCACATCTAGGCAGGCAGGAAAGTTTATTCAAAATAAAAAGGATTCCTAAAGATGTGCATGTGATATCACAAGATGCTAAAGTAAAACCCTTCATACCTGCATTTTGGTACCTAGTTTTACTGTGTGACAAATGACACCAAAACCCAGCACCTTAGACTGTGATTTCACAGTTTCTGTGGGAAGAAATCTGGGAGCAGCTTAGCTAGACGATTCTGGCTCAAGAATCACATCTCTGGAGGCTGTGGTCAAGCTGTTAACCAAGGCTGCTATTTAATTAGGAGGCTTGGCTAGGAAAGGATCTGCTTCCAAGTTCATTCTTGGAGGTGTTGGTGCACCTCAGGTCCTCGCTGACTATAAGCAGGGGTTTCAGTTTTCCCCTTTGTGGGTCTCTCCACAGGCTGCCTGAATATCTTCATGACATGGTGGTTGGCTTCTCCAGCTCCTTGTGGGCTGTTCCTTACCATGTGGGTCTCTCCGTAGGACACCTTACTATGTGGCAACTGACTACCCCTAGAGCAAGTGGAGGGAGAGAGAGAGAGGGAGAGAGAGAGAGAGAAAGAGAGAGAGAGAGAGAGAGAATGAGCCTAACTCTGAAGGCACAGTCTTTCTTAACCTAATCTAGGAATTGACATGTCACCACTTCTCTGTAGTTTATGGGTCACATGGAAAATTCTGGCACAGTTGAGAGGGAATGACAAATCTGTGAAGCCCAGGAGGTGGGGATTATTTCAGGCTGTGTTGGGGGCTGGCTACCACAATACCTATAGCGGTTAACAGCACAAAGGTCCCTTCTCTGCTTCAAGGCTGTGGGTTTTCTCTGGCTGAAAGAAGACACACAGGAGGGAAAGGTGTTGGTTAAAGCAAAATCAAAGAGAAAGATTTACTCACAGGCATTTAAATAAGCAGCCATTCATAAAAGTACATATGATAGTTGTTTTCTGTAAAGAAAACATGATTTTTCTGTGGCTTTTCTACATGGGATGAAAAAATTTTTTATAATTTGGAAAACTCTTTTTTCATCCCAAGGCTTTTCTACATAGAATGAGAGAAAAGATGAGTTGTAAAATTATACTTTCACCTATAATTACTGCAGTCTCCAAAAATGTTTGGTTTGTGAACAAATCTAGTCAGGGGCTAAATATTCAAGAAAAGAACCTTTGATTCATAGAATTCTAAAGCTGGAAACTACCTAGAGCCATGCCCCCATTTTACAGATGAAAAAGGGGGATCCAGGTTACCAGCTGCCTTCCCAAGGGGACATTGAGACAGAGGCAGACTTCGGAATGGAACTCTAGTAGGAACAATATTTGCTGTTATTTTTTAAAGAAGAACAGCATAGAATAAGATTTTGCCAGCATACCACACAGGCTTATTTTAACTCATTCAACAGACACTTAGCAAGGCCTCTCTGTGCCAAGGACAGGGGAAATAAAGGTAGAATTGGGTTCTTGTCTTCAAAGACCTCATCTTCTCAAAGGGGAGGAGGAGGGACAAATGTGAAGGGTAATGTCAAGACCACGTGCCGAGTGAGTGGAGCCCAAGCATAGGGCAGGTGGCAGCTGGAACTAACAGTGTCTAGAAGGTGATCACCTGTATTTTACTGGGTATCTGAAAAGGTGGGAGCTGCTTAAGCTGAGAAGCTGCACAGCCATTTCATTTACTAGGCTATTGCTTCTGTCTTCCAAGTGATTTGGTAGAGTCATGAACTTTTAGATAGACTATAGCTAGGAGATGCTACAAGCCCTGCGAATATTGGCCTTTCATAACTTGAGCACTTGAGGTCTAGATTAGTAATGGTAGTTAAAATCAAATCTGACAGTTTTTCAAACTCTTGCTATATCTGTATGTTGATTCATTAAGCAAATAATGAATATCTGCCATGTGCCAGGCACTGTGCTGAAGACTGGCGATAGAGCAATGAGTAGCTCAGAATGTGTGCCCAAACAGGTTTTACGAAGCCCACAGTTTATGTGCTTCACTTCCACTCTACAGAAATTGCCACTCCTCTTCCTGCATTATTGGTAGCTTTATTTTCTAGTTCTTGCTGCAAGGTTGTGCATAAAGCAACAAGGAAGGGTAGACTTCAAAAGTTACTCCCCCAAAACTCTAGCTTCTAGAGGTGAAAGAAAATTCATAAACGTATCTGGTGCTGTCATGCTGGGTCCGGAAGAGCCCCATTCCTTGAAGAAACACCATGGGGTTTGTTTCCTTAGCACCAAATGTACAGGAGACATTAGTCAACCTAGTGGTGCCCCAGGATGAACTTTCATTTCCAGAGTCTGTGATAAGCAAGTGCACTTTCTTTCTTCACTGGGTAATGAGAAACTGGCATTGGAAAGAAGCTTGGGTCACCTATAGGAAGTAATAGCTACTCATTTGTGTGTGTGGTTCATTGGAACATTTAGGTTTTCCCAGGACTGGCTTGTTAATGGTTGAACGAACTAAATGCCAATCAGGAACAAACCATTTGTTTTTCCATGAATACTTCCACTTCTTGTGACCTAGAGCCCTCCCTCAAATCCCATCTGTTTAGGGAGAATTTGGGGACAATGGATTAATGGCATTAATATTTCCCTCTTCACCTCCTGGGGGGCTCCCATTCTGCCGGAGAAGGTGACATCAATGTGAAACTCACCCTTCTTAAGCCTTCAGAAACATGTCTCCTTATTTAAAGATTAGATTATCCTTCTTCCATTGTTTTCCATTAGATTTTGTTTCCTTTCTCCTTTTTGGGGAAGGCCAGCTCACTATTTTAAAAAGGTGATGGACCATGTCAGGATTTAGAAAGTGAAAGGAAAGAGATTGGTTTGGATTTTCTCACTCTCTTTGTGTGCTCTAAAGCTCAATAAATTTCGAATGGTGACTGCAGGTATAGGGTAGAGGAAGGCTTTTGTATCCTTAGAAAGCCCAGGTTTCAGTTGGATTATAGAGGTAGTCAAGAGAGTGGAGAAAAAAGTTCAAATAAGACCTGGACTACTTTCCATGTCAATGGATATGTATCAGCCATATTCCGTGGCTATAAGAATCAGCATGTTTAAGTATTGATAAAAAAAAGTTAAGGTACACAGTACAAGTTATCAAAAAATTGGATGAGTTTGTTGCAACGAAGACAGAACTGTATGTAGTTTATATTCAAGTTTATGGATTTTTCTGAATACTGAATAAATTTTCAAAATGGTACTACAACTCTCTGTGAAAGAATCAGTTCAAACTGTTAATCTGCCAAATAGATCTTTTGTGATTTTTTAAAAAGACTCTAAGCAAAATATTTAAGTGCATTCCAGCACTACTATATAGATTCATTGGGAAGTGACTATATTCATTTATTGTGTAGATCTAATGGCACCTTTCTTTAGAGCAACTTACAAAATAACACAGCATATAGTGTATCTAAAGCAAGCGGTAAAACCGAGATGTGCAATTCTCATTGCAGGTTTATACAGCACAGGGGAATGTCTTTAGTATATGCTTAAAATATGAAACAAAACAACAACCTGCTATCATGCTGGGTCCAGTAGAGCGCCATTCAATATTTTTCAGCATCTATGCCTCTCCAGTTTCTTTACCAAGTAAATAAATGTTACAAGAGCAGAGTTGCCTGTGGCCATGCAAGAGTTAAAATATTAACTTATTAAAACTTTCCAATTTCAACCACTTGCCTCTTTGGAGAAGTCAGGGATTTTTGTGAGGGACGCAAAGCAGGGAGTTAACAATCTGGACTTCACAGCCAGTCATGGAGTTCATTCGCCTTTTCCACGGTTATTTTGCATTCTGCATTTCTGAGTACTTAGCCTAGCATTCCCTTTCCTCTTACCAGAGAGCTGTGCATATCAGCAATGACTGAGAAAAAATAAAGTTCTTATGTGTGTTAGGAACTGAAGACACTACATCTGGCCCCGGTTAAGGAATGATTGAATGAGGCATGACACTGTCACTTTTTTGTTGTGACTGCTCTCCAATTTGGAGAAATAAATGCTGTGTAATAATCTATTATCAGATAGCCAGCAGTGCCCATCACTCTTTCTCTTCATGTCTATTTATTTAGGCCCACATATGTACAAAAGGAAGATAAATTAATTAACTATGCATAATTACCGAATTCTCCGAACACATCCAGACTCTACTCAGTGGAAGTAAAAGTAGGCTGTACATTGCAAGTGGTTGGGGTAGATGCTAGATAGCCATCATCTATTGTAAATCTATTCCCACAGCAGGATTAAGTGAATTCAAATTCAAATGATGCATCCATAATATGTTGTCCAATGTGAAGCATGGTAAATTTCCTCATTGCAAAAAAATGAAATAATGTTTTCAAAATAGTTTGTCAGGACTCTACTATCCACAAGGTATGTTTATATTTCACAAAATAATAAATTCAGAGAATGAGTATAGGATTTACATAACTTTACAATTTTGTAATTGGGTGTTTTTGTGATTTGGCTAGAGGTACTAATTTAATTAAACGTACAAGAGGACTTTCTCCCCATACCCAGAGAAGACAATTTGCATTTTTTAAAAATTACCACAGCTTGTTATATAATTGCAGCCACTGGGGCTGGATGCCTTTAACAATGCCCTTCGTTTTCTTCTCTCTGCTGCTTCTCTAATGAGAATGCACTTTCCCTTCAAAGTTTCCCAGCCTATGACTTTCTGCAACTCACATCTTCCTATCAGAAGCAAGTTTGTTGGCTCATTAAGACAAAACTTAACAGAGAGGGTGCACTACATATTGATCTAATTAAACACTTTTTTTTTAGTCAGGACAACAATAATAATTGAAGTAATTATAGTAATTTGTGAGCCGAAGTATATACACAAATAGGTAACCTTTTTTTTTTCTTCCCCACAGTATTGCTGGTGGAAAATGCATTTCAGACATTAGGACCTTGGAGCGCCGGGAGCTACAGCTGCTGAGTGAGTGCCCCTCCCGCGGTTCTGGCCAGCAGCCCCGACATCCTTGCACAAAGTAATCACAGATCACAGCATTTAATCACTGAAAACAAGCACTCCAGAGGACAGCAGTGTCAATATCCCACTCTCTCATTATCTGTTTGGATTGCACATCCACACTGTCAGATAAACAGAGTGGAAAATTAAGATTAAAAATATGGTAATTTCATTTCAGGCAGCAGGCACCACTCACTGCCCCTATTATGCTATTGATTACCTCTGAATTCAATTTTTCTTTCAATGCAAACTTTAATCTGTTTGCTACCCAGCAATTCAACTCCCCAAGGGCTATTTGAGAGTAAGTAACCATTTAATCTGATGCTAACTGAAAAATCACCGTCCTTAATGAATTGTGTAAATCATTCAGCTCTAAAGCACCTTTGACTTCTATTTCATTTTTTATTTTCTACTCAATATAAGGAAGGATCGGCGTGTGAATAATTACAAAGTAGCAAGTATTTTTACATAGAGCAAATATGTTAAAAACCCTATTATAGCAGGGCATGTGTAATGAACAGGACTTTTTAATTTCAAAATAGCTATTCATTAAAAAAGAATGGAAGATTAAAAAGAGAGGCTCAAAGCTCAAGGTAAAAGTTGATAGACATTGTAATTACATGGTTAATTTCAAAGATTTATATGCTGTTATGATTTAAAAGGAATTTTTATGACCTGACATTTTCATTTGAGAAGATTTTTTATTTAAAATTAATCTTCGAGCTCCTATTATTAATTATTTCTTGGCAAGCGATAAATGGGAATACAAAAAAAAATGCCCTATATCGAATTTTAAGCAGAATAAATGCATGCGAATTTTCGAACAGCAATGAAGTGGTTTTTACTTATTTGAATTGCTTTACATTGAAGTCCTCGGTTGGAGGAATTTGTGGGAGAGAGCTGGGAATTATTGGCCCATTTAAGGGAGCAGCAATCTGACTGCAACGCAGCGTTTATGACATTTCAAAACATCACATTGCGGAAGGGCTTTGCTTCGGCGATTTGATTGTCTTTCAAGTTGGCGTGAAGAGTTTTCAACAGGTCTCTCCCGGCTCATCCCAGACCCCGAAGACATTCTCGGGAAGGGGTGGGAGGGAAAAGGCGGGGAGCCACTCGGCCTCCCTCTTCCACCCGCACGATCAACAGCAACAGACCGGGAGCCGGAGCCGCAAATGCTGGCACCCGGGAGCGGCTCGGCCGGCTCGGCCCGCTCAGGACACCGGGCGGCCGGGGGCTCGGTCGTTTGGCCGCTCCTTGCGGGCCGGCAGCACCGCGCTTCTCAACCGAGAGCCCCGCAGAGTGTAGGGCTGCGGGGACCACACGGCGGGCGCCTCATTACCGGGCCCAAGGGACCCAGAGAGGAGCCGCGCGGTGGCACCGGGGACAGAGCGCGGGCTGCGGCCTCCCGGGGGGCCATCGCAGCTGCAGTCCCAAAGTTTTGGGGGGCGAAAGCAGACAAGCATTCACGCTCCCCTCTCCTCCCACGCTCCCCGGGGGCCGGGGAACTTTGCAGGCCCCGCTTCCCCATCTGCACCGCCACTTCTCTTCCTCTGCAGGGGCTGGGCACGGCCCCCGGCTCCCCCTTCTGTCCTCGGCCCAGCACCGCGGGGGGCTCTCCCAAAGGGGGGGTCCCTGCTTCTTGGAGGGGGCTGCATAGAAGGAGGCCGCCATGGAGGAGCAGAGGGAAGCTAAGAGCAGGCATCGCAGGAAATCCTCGAGTCCCCAGAGGAGCGAGGGCTCCCCTCCCCGGGCGCCAGGGGGACCCCGGCGGACACTCCCGGAGCCAGGCCCCGCCACCCCGGGGCGCGCGGGGACGGGGCGGGGCAGCGCCGGGTGCGCGGAGCTCGCTCGGATGGTCACCATCACGCAGGGACTTGGGTGGTTTCGCTCCCGCGTTCCGCTCCGCAGCCCCGTCGCCGCTGCCCGGAGCTCCCGGCTGCTGCGGCCGCCGCCGAGCGCCCGAGGGCGGCTCCGCAACCCGCCCTGAGACGCCTCCTCTTCTCCCTCCGGGCTCTCGGGGTGCCCGGGAGCGCCCCTCCGCAGCCGTTTTCAAACCCCGGCTCTAACCCTGCGCCTTTGCCCCCACCCCGCATCTTCACCCCAGAATCTCCGCCCGAGCAATTCACTGCCCCGGGGGAGGAAGGCCGAGAGGCAGACGTGAAAGATACCCTTTTGCTCTTCAGTCCCCGTAACTTAAGAAGAGTCTGCACAAAGCGTGGGGCTCAGGGAGGAGTCCTAGGGTGGAATGTACAAAAGTCAGTTGTGCCGGCCCAAACCCGAGGCTGAAATTCTATCTTGCTCCCAGCCCTTCCTCGGCAATCCTGAACTTGAGCGGGTGGGTGCTTTTCCAGGTCAGCCACGGTTCTGAGAAGGCAGGGCGGCCAACTTCTGGCTTGGTGCCTTTCACCTCTTCAACCTTAAGTACAAACCATTGTGGCCCACAGGACTGTCAGGGCCCCAGGTCAAGATACTTTCATTTGCTTCATGGATTTCAGGGGGTGTAAGAACTCTGCAGGCTTGATTTTGATTATTTTTTTAAATCAACATTAGCATAAACTGATCTCTTCCATTAGCTATTTATTGAGCATCTGACACCATGCTAGGCAGAACCCGTCATGGTTCAGGCAGTTTTTTTAAAAGCATTTTCTTTTCTTGAAAGCAATGAGTGGCTGCATAACAATACTTAATGTATTTTAAATACATGTATTCCTTCTCCAACTGGCATAATAGCTTCCTAAGAACTCATCTGAACTAGACTGTCGATGACGGTTTAAAGACTTGGGATCATACGAATGATCAGCACTAGGTACTGCCCTGAAGATGATGTCAGCTCAGCACTTGGAGCTATGACCTTGTGCGTGTATTTAAAGCCGTAACCCTTAATAGCTCAGAATGCTGGGGATTCTGATGAGTTTTTATGTAGAGCATATTTTGCCTACACATTCATTCCTATATTGCACACCTACATGTAAAGGAAAAAGTTTTCTTTTATTTGCTTTTTCCAAAATTTCCAAAGGCCAAGATCTCAGCATGTCCATGAGGCAGCACAGTTTTCAATTTTTTAAAATATTGAATTATACGCAAACCTCAAAGGGATGGAAAAGAAAAGGCAACGTCTTTTCTGATCTTTGCTCTAAAAATGCCTGAGCCAATTTAATTTTTAGCTGTTGATTTTTAAAGGAGCCCTTTCACCAAGAGGGAGGCGGAATGTCAAGACGCGGAGCCCATTAGGTTTGCATTTTCTCAATCTTAAAGGGCACCCAAAGCAGCAGCAATTATAAGTGCAGACCTATGACAGTGTATGCAAATGAAAGACTTTATAAATGCAAGACTCCTTTGTAATATTAACAAATAGTCTGACACGTGTCATATGATATGACCAAAATGCTGGGTTATGTTCTTCAGTTTCTCTGCTCCAAGATCCAGTGAATTGTATTAAAGTCTTCAAATGGCGAAGATACACTATTAGTGCTGAATAACTAAAGATTTCCTACCACCATTCTATGTTTTCTTGATTATTTTGAAATTATGTTTTGTTGTTTAAAGGGTCCTTTTATTTCTGGTTTGGATATTGGGTAGCAGAAGTCAGAGAACTGGTTGTTAAGAATTTTAAAAACAATAAAGAGGTTGCTACACTAGATATAAGGCATAGTTCCTTTACTAGTGAAGTTTCTCCCCCTTCCTGCCCCCCCCCATAGCTCAAATACATTTTAAAAATAACTGTGAGCATGAGTACATTTAATATATAAACATCACTTTCCCTAGGTTTTAAAATCTAACATTGGGAAACAGGAAGTGGCATGAAGGAGCTGTCCCGTCCAGTGTAACTGTTAAGAGTTAATTTGGAAAACAGGCCTAAATGTGCTCCTGGTGAAGCATTTTTGAATCAAAAGCTGGTCTGACCATCAACCACCTGGACCAGGAAGCATTAGGTTCTCCACCAAGGAAGGACTATGCCAGTGGCATTGACCAGAGGAAGGAGGGAGTCCATCTGGGGGAGATGAGAATCATGCCAGAAACTCAGCCCCGGGAATCCCATGCAGCAAAGCAGGAGACTGGGCAGCGTGCTGAGTGCTCATTTGTAGAGAGCAGTTGTTCTGCACTGAGAACATCTACAGAAAATTAAATGGCAAACCTGTTCATTGTTGGTCTGAATGAAGTTCTCTCAACCTTTTGCCAGGAGATAGGAAAATCCATGGAAAACAATATTTTAAAGGTATGGGTATAAGTTATAGGAATGCTCAGAACTGGACAGAAAGGGTAGGAAGAGAAAAGACATAGAGGTTGGGAGGTATGTATTCATTTGTTTGTTCAACAAATGTTTATCGAGCACCTGCTGGCTCCAGGCACTGATCAAGCATCGGGCATACAAGACCCTTCCCGAATGGAGCGTCCATTGAATTCATTAAAATTAATGTCTACCATTAGTTGCACTTCTAGAGGAGAAAAAAAAGTAGTTGATAAAGTATTACTAGGTGCTAACTCTATGCTTTGCTTTAGGATTATGGCATCCCTCTAGTCAATGGAATCAAGGAAATTTCATCCACAAAATGAGCCCCCAAAGCTGTTATTATTACGTTCTCACAGATAAGGAAACTGAGGCTCAAGATGCTAAATGTCGTACTCAAGCCATACAGCTAGAAAGTGGGAGAAGGAGGTTTTGAATCTAAGTCAGTCCTCCCAAGCCTGTGCTCCTCCAGCTAGAGAACCCCTGAGCTGTGTGACATCACTTAAGAATATAAGAGACTCAGGCAAGGTGTTATATAAATGTTTACCTCTGTTAACTATTAACTCTTAGTTTATTTTTAAATATCAATTCCTTATAGTGATGAAGTAACAAGACATGACTATCATTTCATTACTATTAGTGAAATGATTCCTGAGCATCTTCCTCTAGTGTGAATTTTTTTATTTGAATTAATGGTATAAAAATGGCTCAAAATAATAATTTACCTTTCTCTCCATAGATATCAGTTTCTGGCCCGAGGTGGTCTATTCCAAAGGATATGTGTTCTCGAGCTAATACCACTGATCCAGGCTCTGTGTATGTTATTCTCCTAGGTTAAAATTGGGTTTCTTCTAATTAAGGCACTCTTCCAAAAGATCTCAATTAAAATGAAAGCATCAGAATTATTTCCAGTTACTTTCTGATTGTACTTCCTATATAACCTCTCAGCCACTATGTACATTTTTTTAAAAAATCACTTTCTGTAACTTTCAGAATAGTTAAAGCATTATCTGAGTGTCAAGGACTATCCTTAGGACAGAAGGGATCTTTGCAATGTAATTACTACCCTCTAGAAAAATACAAATGAATCTTTGGAACTTGGGCAAATGATACTGATGTCAGAGGTTTTTCCTCTGTGCACTGATTGGTGGAGCAAATAGTGATGTCACAGCCTTCACAGGATGAATGCTGAGCTTTTTAAAACCTTTTTTGTTGTTATCTTTTTTCACTCTCACATTGATGTTTCTCTCTCTCATCCTCTCTCTCAAAAAATCAATTTACAAAATATTTTTTAAAAAGACATAGAGATGTGGTAAAATATTTGTTTTCTAAATTTTCCTTGCCAATTACATTTCCTTCTGGTGTACCTGCTGCATGCAGTTGTGTCCATAGTGAAAGTGACTTTGCAGGTTGGTTCTTAATCCCTGCTGTTGACCTTCACTCTCTGTGTTTCCAAAACCACTGTTTCCCTTTTCCAACATCCATCTGAAGCTAAGAGTTTTCTGTCTGTTTAGCAGTATGGTTTCACGGAAGCCTTCATTTGATCAATGCTTTGCAACTGGCAGAGTGCTTCCACACGTTATCTCATTTTGGTCTTCATAATACCATGAGGAGGTGGGAAGGACTGCTGATGGTTTCTTCCATTTGCAAATAAAGACAGAAGACACCTGAGATACTGAGAGATGCCATCCCACAGCAAGGCAGCCTGGGAGTGCCGGAGCCCGCGCCCTCGCCTCCTTCCAATGCAGGTAGTCTGTCCACTAACCAGCCTGCTCTGCCAGGAAACCAGTTGAGGTTCCACACTGAGCTGTCACATTTCCCATTTAAAAGTTCCAAGAACTGCTCTGACACAGAAATGATAGTCTCATCAAGCTTTATTCACGGAAAGAGGGAAGTTCAACTCTCCGTTTCCCATAAGACCTTTTAAAGCGACCTTTAGTTCTTCAAGTTATTTTTTATTTCTGACCAGGTGGCGTCATAGATGATCTGTGCCTGATGGAACTGCTTATTTTCAGTCAGCTTAAACTCCTGCTTCTATTCTCTGGGATATTTCAGGTTCACATTCAAAAGCTGCTTAGCTGTCCAGCTACTGGTCTGTTGGTCAGTGCGGGTGAGTGTATTATGCTGAAATAGTGCCAGCGTAGCTGAATTTTAAGGAGTTATTCACAGGAACAAAATGTTTGGAGCTTGCATTCTACTAGGCGTATAGTATATCTGATGCTAGGTGCTATTTTTTTTTTTTTTTTTACTTAAGGAGAGTCTCTTTTTTTTTTTCTTGCCTTAAATATGCATCTTTAGCTGGCCTGTCTCCATCATTTTAACACTTTTGAAGGCTATTCCACATCCCTGCCATAAGATGAAGGACACTGCTGATCCTGTATCCAGCCGCATCTGTAGCATCTCGGCCTCCACCCGGGGTGTTAACCAGATTATTTTTCTATCACTCTTGCCCATACTGAATATGCTGAATACTGTCTCTCTAAACTGGCTAGCCCACTCTCACAGCCTGAGTCTCTATTATCGGCAGCCACAGCATGCATATTTTTATTTAGCTTCCAGTCCTTAGGGAATCCTCTCTCTGTGGCCTTTCTTGAGTAACAAAATCTTTGGATTTTCCCTTTCCTGTTACATCTCCGGAAATACTCATCTTTGAATGTATATTCGGAACGGTTACCGACTGCTTTCCCACAAGAGTAACCTGCCCCTGCCTGCTTGAAATTCTGGCACACGGCGACAATGCGATGATTTCATGCATGCTTGCCTGTGTCTCTGGCTGGTTTTAGTCCCCGCGCATCTCGCTGCAGTTTCCAGAAGCACAGCGGCTCAAAAGCTGTTCCAAAACGTGCACCCTTCTTCATTCCAAATCCTCGCCTGTTTGCTCTGGATGTGCATTTCTACACCGCTCTCTCCGTTAAGGCGCTAGTTAACTATTCCTAAGCTGCCAATATCGGACAGTGCTGTAAACCATCCTATATGAGCAGCGGATGTATATTTGCACCCTGAGTCCTTTAGGATAGACAATAACAGAGGCACTAACACAGCATAGAGAATGATGGCTTGGGTGTTGCAGGTGTGCAATAAACAGACCGGCTTTTCTACAAACAGCCCACTTTGCCACAGATACAAACTCAGGGTTAAGAAAGGGCAGGAGTTGGGGTACCTTCCCCAAATACCCCGAGAATGGCACATCTTTCCTTTCCAATTGAATCTGTAAGATGACAAATTTATTCCAGTGTTGTTCAAAAATAACTTCTTGCCCTAGCTGGTTTAGCTCAATGGATAGAGAGTTGGCCTCCAGGTTCATCCCAGTCAAGGGCACCTTCCAGGGTTGCAGGCTCGATCCCCAGTGTGGGGCATGCAGGAGGCAGCCGATCAATGATTCTCGCTCTCTCTCTCTCTCTCTCTCTCTCTCTCCCTCCCTTTTCTGATTCTCTCTGAAATCAATTAAAAAACAAACAACAAACAAACACAAAAATAACTTCTTTATTCCTATTTGCTTTTCAGGCTACTATAAAATTGCTCAAGGCGCACATAAAATTTACTCTATTTATCCTGATTATTTTGATTCTTTGAGAGAAAGTAGTTGATGAGGCAGGGATTTGAGATACGATTTTGTGTACTTTCTAGATAAAGTTTCGTAGGATCAAACCAGTCTTTGCCAGCGATGATTTACCCAGAAGAAGGTGTGACTAAAAGCACGGAAAGTGCAAGGAGCTTTCTCTGTCTGAAAGTGGAAGCTGGCTTGCCTTTCCCCTGGAGCAGACTCGCTCCAGTAGCTAGACTTATCGTTACTCTTAATCAGGTGTAATTTGCACTTAGACTTGGGAAAGAAGGATGTCAAAGGCCTTGGCAAATTATTAGCAGGATTCCCATTTTAGAGGCAGAGCAAAGGAGGCACAAAAAGGTCAAGCGATTTGCCCAAGGTCACAGAGGAAGCTATCTTTTCATCAGAGTGTTCCCTCGGGGCCTGGTATGGTAGGGACATCATGTGTTCCCACAGAGCTATTAGCAAAGGAGAGGACAGAAGAAAGGAGTGTGCCATACGACACAGAGAAATAGCCAGGGCAACTTGATGCCAGAAGAGGTACAGGTAGAGCCCGCCTTTAAGGGGACCAGGAACCAACCATCCATGTTAACTCATAGAAAGGGAATAACACAAATATGCATCCAATTATTGACTGTGTTTTTACCATGGGGCTGCTATGTAAATGGCATTATCCCAGGCATCCCATGGGAAAGTACAAAGAAATATTAAATTGATCTTCTAGGAGCTGTCCATATAAATAGGGAAACAGGGCATATAAGTGTAACTAAATACATGCATAACTCCCAACCAGGAAGTCCCACTATGTAATGTAATTACTGGGGCATAGTAGATGCTCAATAAATGTTTGTCAAACTACTTGCTATTCACTCACTACCAAGCCCAAACTTACACTCTGCCAGGGTGGTCGTGGGTGTGATTTGACTGCATAAAGTTTATAGAGCAGGTTTTAGAGAGGTAGGACTTAAATTGGTTATTAAAGTAAGTTTGAAAAAATATGTCTAACCTCTAATTTTCAAATAACTTCTGACTTTCAAAAAAGTTGCAAATACAGTAAAAGAATCCCTGTGTACCCTTCACTCATTGTCTATAAATGCTAACATTGTACATAACCACAAAATAATCATCAAAACCAGAAAATTAACATTATTACAATACTATTAACTGGCTATAGACCTTACTCAAATTTCACTAATTGTCCCCCACTAAGGGCCATTATCAGATCTAGAATCCAATTCAGGATCATACATTGTATTTAGTTGTCGTATTCCCCTTCTTGGTTCTAACCTGAATCAGCTCCTCAGTCTTTCTTTGTCCTTCGTGACCTCGACACTTTGGAAGAGTCCTGGCAGGTTTTTTTCAGACTGTCCTTCAATTCAAATTTGTCTGATGCATCCTCTTAATTCAATTTAAGTTATGTCTTTTTTGACAAGAATTCCTTGGAAGTGCCGTTGAGCCCTTCTCAGGCACATGATGACACTATGTCTCATCACGGGATCATTTGGTTATGGTGGTTTCCGACAGGGTTCTTCACTAAAAGTTTACAGTTTCCCTTTGTGATTAATAACTTCCTTATGGAAAGATACTTTGAGACTGTGCAAATATCCTGTTTCTCATACCTTTGCCCACTAATTTTATCATCCACCCAGGGTCTTGCCTATAATCATTAATGCTGTGGTGTTTGCCAATGGTCGTTTTCTATTTCCATCATTCTCCCCCATTTATGAACCAGGATTCTGCTACAATGGAGAGCTTCCTCTTACCCCATTTATTTGTTGAACTGCTTTTTAAATAAAGAATAGGATTTCCTGAAGGCAGGGTGCTAGGCACTAACTCCTAGGGAGGAAAGAGTGAGCACTGTGTGAGAAATGATAACAAGGTTGAGTGAAACAAGTTTCAGAAGCTGGGCCTGTGGTCAGAAGTCTCATTCGCTGAGGGTAGAAAATGAAAGTCTTTTAACCGAGTCTGAAAAGGCAAGAAAACAATCAAAGGAACAGTCAAAGGCAGACATCTAGGTAAAATTGATGGCAGAAGGCTGGCAATGTGGTCCAAGGTATTTAAAACAGGTGAGACTGGGAAGGATGAGCTAACTCATGAGAGGAGAACAAGATGATTCTGCAGACCTTAATGACAAATCAGCAAAAGAAGAAGGGGAGATACTTTTGATGGTGGCTGGACAGGAGGAAAGTGCTGAGGATTTTGTAGAATAATAGAAAGAAGACCCCTTGAGTTAGAATTAGCTCCAACTGTGAAACAGCCACAAGATGTCCTGCAATCTGAGAAATGAAGCGTGAGCAAGTGGTGGTGAAGGGCAGGGCATTCCCACAATCCATCTGGGACAGCCAGGCTGAATCATGGTTTCTTGACCAGACAATGTTGGGTAGGACCAAACCATTCCTGAAAGCATTTAGCTTGTTTTTTTTTTAACATAACTTCCTATGCTACTTTTAAAAAAGATTTTTTTATTGATTTTGAGAGAGGGAGAGGAAGGGAAAGAAGAAAGAGGAAGAGAGAGAGGAAGAGAGACAGAGAAAATTCAATGTTAGAGCGAAACATTGATCGGCTGCCTCCTGAATGCCCCTACCAGGGATCGAGCTGGCAACCTTTCGGTGCATGGGACATGCCCAACCAACAGAGCCACACTGGCCAGGGCCCTTCATTACTTTAAAAGAGGCAACATCCAGTGTCTACTGTAACACCCTGCTCCCCACCTCCCTACCCCTAATGCCTAGAACAGTGATGGCGAACCTATGACACGCGTGTCAGAGGTGACACGCGAACTCATTTTTTTGATTGATTTTTCTTTGTTAAATGGCATTTAAATATATAAAATAAATATCAAAAATATAAATCTTTGTTTTACTATCGTTGCAAATATCAAAAAATTTCTCTATGTGACATGGCACCAGAGTTAAGTTAGGGTTTTTCAAAATCCTGACACGCCGAGCTCAAAAGGTTCGCCATCACTGGCCTAGAACATGGGTTCTTCTTTGAGATTGCAATTCTCCCCAGCAGTGAGCAGTGAACTTGGTGAGTTGAAGGGCACTCGTAAGGTAATTCCCATTCCATATTCTCCACCAGCCTCTCCCCCAGAGAAATCTCATTTGAGCACCACCCCAGGACTTGAGTCTCTCTCATTGTCTCTTGACAGAGCCAGTCCCAGTCCACCACATGAACATTCTGTTTTGTTTTGTTTTCCATTGATTTCCAGAGAGAGTGAAAGGGAGGTAGGAGGGGGAAAGAGACAAATATCGATGTGATAGAGATACTTTGATTGGTTGCCTCCAGCATGAGCCCCCACTGGGGCTGGGGAATCTGAAAGCAAGATACACGCCCTTGACCAGGAATCGAACCCGAAACCCTTCAGTCTGAGGGCTGACGCTGTAACCATTGAGAAAACTGGTCAGGGCCACCACATAAACATTTTTTAAATATAGCCTTGGGGACAGTGGGAACTTGGACAAATTAAAACCATTTTCTGTTTTTCTTTAGCTGATGAAGGCAGTGACCACTCTGCAAATTCCTGTCCTTGTAATCAGAATGTCTGTCAGTTTTCACCTGGAGCCCTTGCAGGGTGGCTAAGCCTGCCGGACAGGCAGCAGTGGCATGTTTCTTTCTCTTTTCCTTAACTGAGGGCTGTCCTTATGCAAGGAGCAATAAGAGAACCCGTCTCTCAAATTGGAATGGCAGCAGCAAAGAAATACTCTGGGGAAAACTATGGGAAAACCTCCCAATTCCCTTGTTGAGACACGGAGCTTTGAGTCACTGGCTGTATTTGTGTGGCAGGAGGACCAGGGCATCAGCCTGGGATGAGCAGCAGCAGCAGAGAGAAGCATCTCCCCTTCCCCCCACCATGGCGCAGATCCCCAGCCTTCCGGAGACTGAATTTTCACTTTCCTACGGAGGGAGGGTACCATGCTGCTGGTTAACAGCAAAGCAGATTCAAGCCTTTCTGTGTTCACATCTCAGCTCCACCAGTTACTACTCTGCGACAAGCCACCTATTCTACCCCGGTTCCCTCAACAACAAAATGGCATTTGGGTAGCACTCAATGAATGGCAGCCAGTATTACATTGGTGAAACTGGGTGTCCCATGGCCACGTTCCCATACTCCTTGGCTTGGAGTCCACTAACCTGTTGTTTTTTCCTCATGATTACTCAGGTTGCCTTTTTGCATCATTGCCCTCCACTTTCATTCTGTTATTCTTAGGAAACTGGGTAATGTCTATTAACCAGCATGTTATGCATATGGGCACAAGATTATTAAGATCTATTTAAAATGTCATAATATTATGTTTAAGTATCGATGAATAAAAATCAAAGCCAACTTCAACAAACCGAAACTACTCCTTGCAACAGGTGAGTGAAACTGCTCTTGACTGTCAGTTTCTCATTTGACTCATTTTACCCTTGCGGAATTCAACCCCGTGTCTGGAAGAATCATCCCGCACACCCACACAATATGCACTTTGTTCCTTTATTTTTACGAGTATAGTTTAGTTTCAATTATTTGGGATAATTTTTAATAGCATACAGTATATTATCCAAATAATGATGACCTAGTATTATGAGATTATACTGAAGATCACTGTTATTAAGCCTTGCTGAGAAGTAGGGCATGACTTCCGAACTTTTTATAAGAATTCTAGGGTTATGGGGCTCAAAACAAGGACTTGGCAGTTCAAGACAAATACATAAGACTGTGAGAGCCAATGGAGGCTCGAGGAAGGAAGTTAGTGGATGGCAAGTGTTGTTAAGGGGGCCAGGTGCCAAGAATCTCATAGAATGTCTGTGAAAGAAGCACTTGTGTTTGTTATATACTGTGATTCCCTTAGGAAGTCTTTGCCTAATCCATATATACATCTAGATTGAGTGTGGGTGTGTGTGTGTGTGTGGGGGGGGGTGTGTGTGTGTTTCCTCTGATTACGTATGGGAAATCAGAACACAGATAGAAGGTCAGAGGCACTGTGCCTAAGAACCTTTACCAATAAGAGGTACTTTTTAAAAAATATATTTTATTGATTTTTTTACAGAGAGGAAGGGAGAGAGATAGAGAGTTAGAAACATTGATGAGAGAGAAACATCGATCAGCTGCCTCCTGTACACCCTCTACTGAGGATGTGAAAGCAACCAAGGTACATGCCCTTGACCAGAATTGAACCTGGGACCCTTCAGTCCACAGGCCAACGCTCTATCCACTGAGCTAAACCGGTTAGGGCAATAAGAGGTACTTTTAAAAACCCAGCCATGTGTGGAGTTTAGAATTTTGCCCTGAATATTTTTCAATATTCTATTGAAATGTCCTCATTGTCAGTGAGTTTCTCTTACAGCCCAGCGAAGGAATTTATAGGCACGGTTTTTAGGCCTGTTAATATCCAAAATCGCTCTGGGTGAAAATGGGATGTGCTCATTTTTTTCAGTTTCTCCCTAAAACAAAATGATTTGTGGCAATGTACTCCTGCCTAGCTTCTGAATATGTGCCCGCTAAGCCCTTGGAGAATAACAACTTATGCCAGGCAAATAGAACACAATCTAGTTTTCATTATTTTATTACATGTGAACCTCCTGGTGGGTGGCAGGGTGATTAAAACGTTCTATGACCTGATTTTTTTCATACTGATTTTTAAGGCTGCATTAGCGCTTCCACATTCCTTATAATTTGGCGTTCATTACATACTTTACAAGGCACTTGTGTAATGCGATATCAAACTTAAAAGTGGTATTGTATACACAGAAACTCTATTAATAAAAATTACTAAGTAGTGCTATTTATTTACAGTAAAAGGAGACTCGATTATAAGCAAGATGGGAGATTCCTCTATGCATAATGGCTTAATGAGCAATTTGGAAGTTAGTTTTGCTTGTTTAGCTACCTGAGTGACTGATTTCCCCAAAATTCTTTGGTCAAACTTATCTCAATGATTCATCTGTCCCTCCCAAATCAGGTATTTTTGATTTGGACACGCGAGTTTCTATATGAGTTTTATAGAATTTGCATCAAGATATGTTTTGAAATCAGTGTCCTACAGAATGTTGTTGACCTGGTCAATGCAAGCATTGTGTTGGCTGTGAGAACCATATTGCAACTATACCTCTCATCCCATTGATAAACAAGGGATTAATCTGAGTCCCTGTTGCCTCAGGTTCCATCAAAAAGTTTTAACATCCCTGTCAGACCCCAAATTCTGTGAAGTAACTGGAACCTAAAGTGATTTCCTCACTGGACTCTATGCATGAGCAATCCAAAGTGCCATCCTTATCTTCATCCTATTGCCTTTACAGAAATAAAATTAGCAAGAAATGTTGAGTGGCCCTAACCGGTTTGGCTCAGTGGATAGAGCGTCAGCCTGCGGACTGAAGGGTCCCAGGTTCGATTCCGGTCAAGGGCCTTGGTTGCGGGCACATCCCCAGTAGGAGGTGTGCAGGAGGCAGCTGATCGATGTTTCTCTCTTGTCGATGTTTCTAACTCTCTATTCCTCTCCCTTCCTCTCTGTAAAAAATCAATAAAATATATTTTTTTTAAAAAGAAATGTTGAGTGGACCCTACCAGAGCCAGTGCAGTGACCAGAAGCAGATACAACCTGGGTGTGAAGTCCAGAAACATTTACTCAGTGCACAGCTTCTCATTGTCACCTTCATGAAGTCTTCTTTGCAAAGAAAAAGGATCTAAAACAACAGTTCTCAAAATTTGGTTCGCAGATCAGCAGCTGTAGCATCACGTGTTAGAAATGCAGATTACCAGGTCCCACTCAGCCCTACAGAATCAGAATCCCTGGGGGTGGGGCCCCTAAGCATCTGTGTAATTCAGATTCATCCTGAAGTTGGAGAACCACTGATTGAGAAAATACAGCTAGGTAGGGTGGTGGCTAGAAGCAAGTCTATCAATTGTTTGGACATTTTCTGATGGCTTCTTTTTTCAGGGAGTATTTTGCCATCAAAATTTCTTTTTAACTGAAAACTAACCCTGCCTCTGGAAAACTAACATTCTAGGAATTTTAAAAATTTCACATGAGATTTTGTTCATTTGTGTGTGTGTGTTTTTTGTTTATTTTTTCCGGATACTCAGCTAATCATGCCTAATCAAATCCAGGGTGAATTCAGTTTGGCCAATTCCCATTTTTTTTGCATTTAAATTCCAGAGAAATCTTTACCTAACCCCTTTTTCTTTTCTCAGACAATTAAACACTCACCCATTACTCTTCTAACTAATCCAACTCATTTTTCATCCTCAGAGGAAATAAAAAAAAAACAAAATCACAGAAAAAATGATAGGAAAATGTTAGAGACTACATACATATTATGCACTATAAAGTATCTGACATATTTATCTGTGGTCCTCCATGGAATTTTTTATCATCCTGTCAGTTGTTTTACATGTTTATGTGTAATGTATAAAAATCAAGTATTTAGACCTTATGTGGTTCAGACCTGATCAAAACATTAGGGTTATTTGAAGAAACAAAGGATCCGCCCAGCCAGCGTGGATCAGTGGTTGAGTGTCAACCTATGAACCAGAAGGTCACAGTTTTATTCCCTGTCAGGGCATATGCCTAGGTTGCCGGCTCGATTCCCAGTGTGGGGAGTGAGGGCAGCCAATCAATGATTCTCTCATCATGGATGCTTCTATTTATCTCTCCCCGCCTTCCTTTCTGAAATCAACATATATATTTAAAGTAACAAATGATCTCATAAATGGGTATCATAATCTCGTATGAGGCACAAAAAGTTTACTTAGATATAAATATAAATATTAGCCAAAATTCTACCTCGGTTAGCTCCAAATGAAAATCTCTTTAAACATACTAGTACTTCCAAGTCAAATATATTTTAATCAAATAAATTATATTAGAGAATCTATCTCATAAGTAGGAATAAAATTCAGATCGCCTTGGCCAGTGTCACTCAGGGAGTTGGAGTATAGGCCCCCTGCACTGAAAGGTCACAAGTTTGATTCCTGGCCAGGGCACATAACAAGTTTTGGGTTCTATCCCCAGTCGGGGAGTGAATGCTAAGGGAATGAACTGAATGAATGGGTTTCCCAATTTCTTATTGATCAATGGCTCTCCTGATTGAATGAATTCCTACCCTAGGATAACTTCAGTAATTGAATGAGACATGTCATGCATTTTTCTAGCAAATAAAGACATTTCCAAGTCCTCAGAGCAGCAAGAATATTTATGGGAGACAACTGATTGATGTTTCTCTCTCCCATCGATGTTTCTTTCTCTCCTCTTTCTCTCTCTTCCCCCATCCCTTCCTCTCTCTGTCTCTCTGAAATCAATAAAAAAAATACATATCCTCAGGTGGGATAAAAAAAATTCAGATTATTTATGTGCACAGTTTGAGATTTGAATGTAATCATAAGTATCACCAGCAGTGAGATAGGATAAAGCATGTACCTTTTGTTTGTGGGAGCAACAAAGGAAAAGTTTTGATCTGTGGTATGGAAAAGGCTAAAGGCTATAGGAAATGGGGGCAACTGACAATGTTATACACACACCCAAGCGATATGCAAGTAAACACAGACTTGAGAGTCAGAGAGGTAGTACTCACCAAATATTCTGTTCTCCCCCACATTCCCAAGCTCCCTTGCAGTTAGGTTGGCAACATGATTAGTTCTACCTGACTGTGTGAAGTCCAAGGCAGTTAAAACCCAGGAGGACTCCTCCAACCCTTTCTTCCTCTGCTATGGCAACCTTGGAGGCCATATATTCCAAATGGTGTAGCTATAATAAGAGAAGGGAGGATTGCCCAACCCACATAAGTGTTGACCCAAGAAAGAAATAGCATATTATTGTATTAAGCCTTTGAGAAGTAGGGATATTTCTTTTGTAGCACCCTGTGTTAAGTACCTTAATCAACCTGTGCTATGCACCTGTGTGTCCCTTCCATTCTTCACCAGGAATGCCCCCCACCTTGTCTATGTAACCAAATCCTCATCTTTTACCACCTACGTCAAATGCCAAGTCGTTCACTCGGGACCAATGTTTTTGCATACCTGGTATGTGTCAGGTATGCATTTATGCTTGAGGATTCAACAAAGACAGTCATGACCATGCCCTGATTTCACAGAGCTTATATCACAGCAGGGAGGAAAGAAAATCTGTAATTATGATCCAGCCCTCCAAGAGAAGTAATTTCTTCTTCCTCTGAGCTTCGGCAGGCCCTCTTACATGCTTAGCACCTTCCACCCCCTATCACTGTTCATATTAGTAACATCATCTCCCTTTCTCACCAAGCAGTGAGCACTTTGATGGTAGGGAATTTATCTTATTTATCTATGAATCTTCCACATCTTATTGTATACAGGAAGCTCTCTGTAATCAATTATTGATAACATATGTAGAGGATACATTATATTCTGAAAGCAACTGCTAGAATCATTTCTGAAAGTTAAAGTCCAGGAAAGCTTTATGGTGAGTTTTCTGGAGCATCGGATTGTGATCTAAGAATTCATAATTAAATGTGTTCCTTCTGTGTGCCCGGCACCTAGGAAGAACTTCATACATACGCCGAGTGAATGAACTGAATGAATGGGTTTCTCAATTTCTTATTGATCAATGGCTCTCCTGATTGAATGAATTCCTACCCTAAGGTAACTTCAGTAATTGAATGAGACATGTCATGCTTTTTTTTGTGGCAAATAAAGACATTTCCAAGTCCACAGAGTAGCAGGAATATTTAATTTTTTCTCTTTTTTACATCTTGAAAAAGCAACAGCCTTACATTGTTTCTGGTCACTTAAACCAACTCAAATGTAATTTTCTTTGTAAATTAGAATTCAGTTGGCAAAGTTAAGAAGGCTCTTGTTCAACGGTCAGGGAACTTATGTGAAATATGAATTAGTGATCTTCTAAGATGCTGCTAACTTGAACATTTTTTCAGAGTTGAAAGAAAGTGTATAGACTTTCATAGTAATTTAGTGAGTTCCATTTTCCAAAGCATCTACCTTTGATAAAAGCAAACTGAACACTAAAAGAAAATAAGGTGGTTGTATTTTTATACACTAAATTTAATTCTAATTTAGGAAACAGTTTGCTAAAATGTTTCATTAAAAATTATAAAATAATTAGAGAAACTGTATTTTTACTTTGTTTCCCATCATCTCTCATTTTTTCTATTGAGGACCGCAGAAGACTTGCCATCATATCTGTTATTTCATATTCTTTTTTGTTCTTAATTGTTCTAATCATGATGTGATATTCTAGGTGAAATTTTTAACCACTATATAGCAATATCACTTTGGAGTATTGGTTAAATTGCCATCTGCATGGATTGATTTTATATTTCTAAGCATGAAAGTTTTTGCTTTTGAAGCATTACTTACTCTGCATTTTAAACTCGTACAAGTAGTGATTAAATTATTAAGGTTGGATATATTCTCATATAGAAATACAGAGATTATCCTTACTCTATAATAGTACCCTTACTCTACTCAGTAGATATAAAATAGGGGGGAGGGAGGGCTCAGAAGAAGCAGAAAGTTTCACCTGGCATAATGAAGCAAATGTAAATTACATTAAAGAGAAGTACAGAGTAATAGTAGTAACATATGCTAATGACTTGCTCCTTTTAATTAATGGGGTTGTTTATCGGGCTCCAGACATCCGGGCAGGAGTGTCTCCCATTATTTTCGGAGGCGTACAGTCTTGCAAATGTAAAGTTGTTACATATGGAACAAATCCAGTGATCTCCATGTAATTCAGAGGAGCCTTTCCAAGCCTAAACATTCCTTTTAATTGCAGAAGTTAATAAGATGTGTATTTTTGCCCATGTCCTTATTCACCCGGTCTTTTATGTGGCCCGATTTCTATGTCACTGTTGAAATTGAGACTTGTGGTGTTGATTTGGGTCATTCTCAATGATGTAAATAAAATATCCTGAGTGAGTGTGCAGTAAACAAGTCAGATCTTTCAAAACACTTATTTCTATAAATGAAGGAATTAAAATAGTTTGTTCTTCTTATTGAGGTCTATTGACATGAAGGTCTATTAAAGGTCTACTGAGCTCAATTGAACTTTAATGACTGCAATTCAACATAAAATATTCACTTTAATTCAAATTGATATAAAACAACTCATTAGGCACCTACTATCTTTCAAGTGTATGAAAAATGAACGGACTGGTAAGAAGCCTGGATAGTCCAAATCAGACATTTTGGTTTAGAAGAGTAAATCATAGAATCCCAAAATTTTAAAGCTGAAAAGAATCTTAAAAAGCTACACGAATGCATGAATTATGGATGAGCAAGCAAAATGAGGCCATAGTGAAGTATTGACACATGTTCAAGGTCACCAGTTAATAACTCAGCTTGAATCACTCTACTCTAGTCCAGGGATCTTTCACCCATCCCACCTCCCCCTTCTGTATCTTTAGATTTCACTGAATTCTGAAGTTAATAAGATGTGTATTTTTGCCCATGTCCTATTCACCCAGTCTTATTCACCATCTAATTATGTTTCAAACTCTCTGCAAATAAGGCCGTGATTGACAATGGCGTATCCACTCAATGAAATATTGTGCATCCATTAAAGATAATATGTATGAAGTCTGTATAATAGCACAGAAAAGTGGTCAGGAGATTATGATAAAGAAAGAAGCAGGAAATAAAGCTGTGTATATAGCATAGCCATGATTGTTTTTTAAAAACTTTAATAGAAAAAAGTGTGGAAATTGAAAGATTTTTTTGCATGTACATTTAAATGGTAGAACTAGCAAGAAATGCTTTCCCCTGCTCCCACTTTCCAATACTTTTTTACTTTCTCTATAAGCATATCTTATTTTAAAGTAGAAAAGTGAAGACAACTGTTCTACTATGTTCAAAAATAGCTAAGGCAAAGTCCTTTTGCAGTGAATCTAAAGATGTTTTTGGAGCAGAATAAACACTCAAACACAGAAAAGAGCAAGCCGTTCACTCAAGAAGTTGGAGTGATGCCCTAGCTGGTTTTTCTCAGTCGATAGAGCGTCGGCCTGCAGACTGGAGGGTCCCGGGTTCGATTCCAGTCAAGGGCACATGCTCGGGTTGCAGGCTCGATCCTCAGTAGGGGCCGTGCAGGAGGCAGCTGATCAGTGATTCTCTCTCATCATTGATGTTTCTATCTCTATCTCCCTCTCCCTTCTTCTCTGAAATCAATAAAAATATTTAAAATAAAAAGAAGTTGGAGTGAGAGGGTTAGTAGTTCTCTTCTGGTTTTCTTTCACAGGGAGACCCAGGCCAAGGAGACAGGCGAGCTCTTTGACCCCAGTGCTCAGACTGAGCCCTGGAAGAGAGATGGCATCACATCAACAGAGCATCAGAGGGAATCTCTCCCTGAGAAGACAAACCATTAACAAGCGTCCTCTCCCAGCACCAGGGAGCAGACTTGAGCAATACCAACCCTGAGAAGCTGAGAGCCTAGTTGAAGTGGGGAAAGCCCGTGCTTCATCGCATCGCTCAGTTACTCACTTAAATCTTTATTATAAAACATGATGAAACATCAGTTTCCACTGTTCCTCTCTTTACACTGATCCAGAACACGTTCCCTCTTATCACTCCTTTCAGCCAATTCTAAATTCTCTCTCATTTTGGATTCTCAGTGGCCTTTCAGTTGGCCTACTTGCTCTCTTAGAGGCGGATGCTAAATTTCTCTTGTACCAACTTTACTGAGGCATCGTTTATAAGAAATGAACTGCACAGTTTAAAATATGCATTTTGAACAGTTTTGACAGATTTATATCCCCATGAAATCACAACCACTAATACGACTCTAGCATTTCCATGTCTGCAAAACTTCCATTGTGTCTCTTTTGCATTCAATCCCTCTGGGCTCTCCCCAAACTGCTGCCCCTGTGCCCAGGCCACCACTCATCTGCTTCCTGTCATTGCAAATTAGTTTTCGTTTTCTAAAAATGTATATAAATGGGATAATCCAGTATTATTCTTTTGTATCTGGTTTATTTAACTAATGGCTTTGATATTCAAGTTGTTGAGGGTATTAGTACTAGTAGATGGTTCCTTTTCATTATAATCATTATTGTATTGTAGGAATGGACAACATTTTTTTAACATTCACCTGCTGATGGACATTGGGGTTGTTTCCTCTTGGAGGGTATTACAATGAAACCATGAATGAAAATTTAGTACAAGTCTTTGTGTGGGCATAGGTTTTCTCTTCTCTCTTTCTTCTTTCTTTCTTTCTTCCTTTCTTCCTTTCTTCCTTCCTTCCTTCCTTCCTTTCTTCCTTTTTCTTTCTTTCTTTCTTTCTTTCTTTCTTTCTTTCTTTCTTTCTTTCTTTCTTTCTTTCTTTCTTTCTTTTTTCTTAAGGAAAATACTTAGGAGTATAATGGCTATATTACATAGTAGGTGTATGTTTATCTTTTTAAGAAAATACTGTTTTCCATTTTGCGTACCCACCTCAGTTGCCCCACATCCTTGCCATCACTTGGCATGTTCGGTTCTTAGCCACTCTGGTGGGCATGTATAGCTATTTCATTGTGGGTCACACCTCTGCAGACCATCTGGTTTTTCTATGAAAGAAAGCCTGGAGCAGGACTACTAAATAGCACCCTCTCCAACTTTTTGAGCGGATGGTTTGTTCCTCTGTGCCTGTTTATTCTGCACCAGAAACATGTTAGACCTGAAGGTGATCTTGAACACTTCCTTCCCAGAGCTTCCTGCTCTGCCCCGATCATGAAGTAGGACGGCATTCATTAAATTCCACTGTAGTCCTCTGCTGCAACTGACAGAAAAAATGACTACAAATTTGGTGGCTTACAACAAAGGAAACTTATTCTCTCAGTTCTGGAGGTCCAAAGCCCAAAATCAACGTGATGCAGGGTTAGTTTCTTCTGGAGGCTCTGAGGGAGAGTTCATTCCGTGCCCTCTCTGACTTCTGGTGGCTGCCGCAGTCCTGGGTTCCTGGGCTGTGGCCCCATCACTCCACGCCTGCCTCTGTCTTCACGTAGCCGTCTCCTCTTTGTGTTTGTCTCACACCTCCCCCTGCCTTGCTTATGAGGACACTTGTCATAGGACTTGGGGCTTACCTAGATAATCCAGGATGAGCTCATCTTAAGATGCTGAATCATATTGAAAAAGACCCCCTTTTCAAATAAGGTAACAGTCACAGATTCCAGAAATTTGACATGGATATCTGTTGAAGGGGATCAATTTTCAACTTTCCATTCTTGCTAAGAACTAGGTACCATACTAGACATTATATTGACTGTCTGATTTCCTCATAAAAACCCTGTGAGGTATTAGTCCTATCTTTCAGGTAATACAGGTTTAAAGGGGTATCTTGGTGATGTCCAGCACCAGTCAGAGGTAGAATCAGTCATCAAATGCATTTCTCCTGTCTCTCATATTGCCCTTTCCCTCTCTGTCACAGAGATTTTAGAACTTACAAAATGCTTAACGTTCCTCCTGGAACTTGTTTACTAAGTGGGTCCTTAGAGCCAGATCTACCAATCTCACTCCATTAATGAACAGCCTAAGTGGTATTTGGGTCAGTGGTTCGTAATCCTGCCTACACATCAGATTTACTTGGAGAGCTTTTTAAAAAAAATGATTGATACCCAATTCACCCCTGAACTATTACCGAGCCATATTTGGAGGAGGGAGGTCTAGCTTTTTTCACAAGATCCTTAAGTCATCCTTTTGTATAACCAAGGTTGAATAGCCTTGGGATTCTTTACCAAATTTGTGGCTCTGTGCTGTTACCATTTTCCTTGGAAGTCCTCTGAAGTAGGTTAATTACACTTAATAGTCAGGAATGACCCTCAATATCTTCCAGTGTCAAAGCCCAAGTCCGGTTTTATATTGACTCACCAAGACTCTGCAAACTACCAAGTGAGTGATTTAGATGGTCAGCTCACTTGCTCAATAATTTAAGTTTTATATATAGGAATGAATGAATGGATGAATGGGCAGATGGGTGGATGAATGAATGAGCTTATTCTACAGCTCTGACCACTTTCTCTGGTCCATTTGGTCAATCATCACCCAGGTGATACCTGAAGAGACAGATCTTCTAGATTTTTATCTGTAGAAAGTAACATATCAAAAATATATCGCCAAAAATTTCACACAGAGAGAAAAAAGGGACATGATTTCCAATTAGAGGAATATGGAGTCAATTGTAGTTTTCCTTCTTTGTATTAAGAAAGCCATATTATTTCCTTCCCTTGCATTATTAGAAGTGGATTTTATCTGATGGATTTTATCTGATTTTTTTTCTCTAAAATCTGCCATAGCATTAAAAGCAAACATGAAAAAATTTATCCCCAAGGTATATATTTTGAGAGACTGTTATGACCCCTTAATATTTGGCCCTTTGAACATAATAATTAAGGGATTCAGATGCCAATGCCGATGTACTTCAAATGTTCTTTTAAAACACCTTAATGTTCTGGATTTGTCAGTGCATTTCCTACAAACCATGTGCTTTTAAACACGAACCTATTTGGCTTCCTCGCTTTTGATGTTTCATCATGATTTCTCTCACCCGATACAATTCATCTGAGAAATTCCCAGGTTTTAGGTTTGTCTATGAAAAACTTATTAAGTGTAAAGTTTATTGTTTTGCTTTTTTGTATAGAGTCTGTTTGCATATTTTTCATAGGGAACTAGGGGCTACTCAAGGCTGTTCTTGGGATTCAGTTTTAATCTGTGTAATCTCTACTCTTTAGGAAGAGAATTTATGTGGTTGCCAAGTAATCTCAAAATTACTTCCAAATCAAAGTCTCTTTTGTAGAATACTCAACTGATAAAAATAAGTTATAATTAAATCAGATGCCTAAATTTTGATCCTGCCAACAGGAAAAAGGGTCCCTGAGAGGTACTTTCTGTGAAATATGAAAATTTCCTAGGTTAAGCACGTGTCATGGATCTGTTCTCTGCCTGGATGTGTGGAACAATGGACTAAGGGTCCTGCAAGGTAATCATACAACCTTATTCCCTGATGCAACTCCAGGCAATTTGAGCAGGTTCCTGAAAATAATAGCTCCTTAGGGAACCATTTTCTGAAAGAATTGTGCAACTTCATATTTTCCGGAAAGGACTCAGTAGGGAAATTTTTTAAATTTCCCCTCTGAATGTTCTGAGAGAGACCAGTTCTCACCTGTCTGAATGATTGGGGAAATAAGTTCCAGAAAGTTTGAATGGAGGTTTACCAAGAGAGTCTGCATTGTAACCCTCAAATGCCCAGTGGGTAGAGGGTGCAGCGTAGAAAAAAATTACACATCATAATTTTCATTCAGTCATTATAATAAATAAAGTTCCCACAGTCCGTTGATTCAGGTTGTTTGGGACATTGCAGAACTGACTGGAACGCCACATACTTGACTTAATTTAGTTATTAAGAAGGCCAAAAGCAGGGGAAACTAACATTTCAGAGACCAGTGATTTGGGCCAAATTTATGACTAAATCAATATCTGTGAAGGGTTCCAAAACACTGTTAATATCAGACTTTGTAATGCCCAGAAGTCACTGATCAATGGAGCAAATTAGTTTACAGTCTTAATTGATCAGAAACTATGAGTATTTCTCTATTTTCTTTGACTTTCAAGAGTGTTAGCCAACATCTATTGAATACCCATTTGGAGGAAACATGTTGCTTCCAGGGATCAATAAATATTTACAAAATGTGGCCTTCGCCTTTGTGGATTTCACAGTCTTTATGAAGGACACACTATTAGCTTATCGATGGAGCTCAAATAAAGAACAAAATGTAGGACAATTATATCTTTCTTTGAGGGTCCTGAAGGGAAGCAAAGCACCAGTGCAGAGCAAGCATCAGTGCCCCTGCTGTTGGGTGTCATTAGTAGATGAAGGGAGCCAGAGTCTTACAGAAGATGAACACTGAAGGGAGAGCCCTGGCTGGGTTTGGTCAGTGGTTAGAGCATCGGCCTGCAGACCAAAGGGTCGCTGGTTCAATTCCCGGTTAAGGACATATACCTCTGTTGCATCGATGTGTCTCTCTCATGTTGATGTTTCTCTCTCTCTCTCTCTCTCTCTCTCTCTCTCGCTCTCTCTCTCTCTCTCCTCTCTTCCTCTCCTTCCTCCCATTCACTCTCTAGAAATCTATGGAAAAAATATCCTCAGGTGAGGATTAAAACAAACAAACAAACAAACAAAACAGAAGGGAGAATAATGGCACATGGTAGGTACTAACTACATGTTTGCCAAATTATCAAAATATTAAACCACTTTAGTATGACTCCTTCTGTGCCAAAATCCCCATTCAAAATTCATTAAACAACAAAAGGGAAATGGGAACTTTATTATTGTTCCTGAAAAATTCAGATTGGTATACAAGCTTTGCTGGCTACAGGTACTCAAGTGATATAGTTAGGTTGCAGCCTATCGCTCATCTCTTGAAGTTGAATATGACTTTAATTAGCATCAGTTGGGACCTGGCCCATGTAGCTCAGTGGTTGTGTCAACTCATGAACCAGAAGGTCATGGTTCGATTTGCAGTCAGGGCACATTCCCAGGTTGCTGGCTTGATCCCTAGTAGGGGGCATGCAGGAGGCAGCCAGTTGATGATTCTCTCTCATCATTGATGTTTCTATCTCCCTTCCTCTCTCTGAAATCAATTAAAAATTTGTCTATTAATTTGCATTAGTTGGATATTCCGTAATGATGGGGAGCACACCAGACTTGATGGGAAAGTTTGTAAGGAGGACATTCTGAGAAAAGGGAACTGTGTGGAAGGCCGCCTGCCCTGTTTATCAGAATCTGACTTAGGGAAGACTTAGGGGTGTGTCAAAGGTGGTGCCCCTAATTATTCCTTGACCTTTCCAAACAAGTCTGTGCCTGTGTAGATCCCCGGGTGTTTGCTGGAATCCTTATGCTTTATCCCTGGATGCCCTTGCCTAGAGGACATGTGTCCTCCCAAGATTACTCACCCTACTGATTGTATGTAAAGACAAAAATTCCAATAAAAAGCTAACAAGGCAGGCAATCGAGGCTGCCTGGCTGCTGTCAGGTTATCCTTTAGCCTTCTCTTTCACAGTGAAACCGCATCGGAGTGATCTGTTCATTCGTCATTCAGGGGTTGCTGGTCAGCCCCGGCACTGTAACATAAGTTCTTAGAGTTGAAAGAGACTTTAGAGATTACTTGGCAACCACTCCAAATGCCTCTTCAGCTGTTTCCCTAAAGGGCATCAGCTAAGCACAACTCATTGAATCAACTTTTGGCCATGTACCCATTCCTCTTCCAATCATTGTGGCAGGAGAGATGAAACATTTTGATTGCCCAGGCCGGATCACATGCTACTCCCACCCCATACTCAGAGTAGTTATGCCTGGAAAATGTAGTCTGTGTCCAGAAGAAGGGGTAACAGGTACAAGGCTGCAATAGAAAATAAACTTCCACTATAAATACCATGCAGTATAGTTACTATGTGTTAGGAAGTGTGTGAACAGCTTCATAAATCGTAAAACATTTTATCTACCCAACAATTCCATGAAGGTGGAATGACCATCAAAAGGTTTATACAGGCACCTATGAATCAGAACTAATGTGGGATCCTGGAGGCCTATGCTGCACCGGCATTAACCCTGTATTTACTGGATTGTGAGGATTTCTGGAGAAGGGTAGTCTTATGGGAGAGACCAAGGCAGCTGAGTGGTGAGCTTGAGGCGGGAGAGCCCTATTAACTATTTCAGAAGTATTTTGTTGTTTTCTAATAGCTGGCATAGCTATATTAATGCATACCAGATAGCTGATAGCCACAGATACATCCTTTGTTTAAGGAGTATCTCTAGTTGACAAATGAGAAAACTGCATCTCACAAAGCTAAATAACTTGGTCAAAATCACACTAGTAAGCTATAAAACTAAAATTCAAAGCCAGTTCTATATGATTCAAAATCCTATGCCCTACAGATAGAGTAATCCAAAGATCCTCCATAATTTTAATGTGTCCATGTATACCCATGTCTTGACCTTGAATGAGAAAGAGAAGACTACCCCAAAAGACTACGCTGGCCTCAATGCTGCCAGAGTGACTTTCATCAGTAAGACAAAACTCATGAAGATACCCAGAATTCCAAACCTGTACCCTCCCATCACTCACTCCATTACCATGATTACTATTCCATCAAATGTCACAATGTCACTGGAGTATCTACCTGTTCACTATCTGGTTCTGGAAATAACAAGACATAAAATTAATGGTATAAGAAGTGATCATTTTGTCTCTTCTACTTCTTTTTAATCCTCACCCAAAGATATGTTTTTATTAATTTTTAGAGAAAGAGGAAGGGGAAGAGAGAGAGGGGGAAAAAAAACATCAATTGGTTGCCTCCCGTATGCTCCCCGACCAGAGATCAAATCTGCAATTTTTTGTTGTACAGAATGACGCTCCAACCAACTAACCCACCTGGCCAGGGCAGCTCTGGTCATTTCTTACATCATTTCATATACAACCTTAGCTTGGCTGCAAAGATCCAAAGGAAAGAAAGTGTTTTATCAGAAAAATGGAAAGTTCTTAGTATATTCTGGGAGCAATTAAGACTCATTTGTAATTTTTTTTTAAAGTTGATCCTGGAATTTAAGCCAGTGCCTCCCACCCCACCTCCTATCATTGTAAATGTATCCATAGCAAGTATAAGCATTAGGAAATATGGAGTTGGTCTTCCTGCAACTTTTGTGATTGAGAATGATTTCATTCCTTCCCAAACATGGTAGTAGTCACCAGAGAAGCATGAATGAGTAAAATAATGTTCCTAGATTATAATTGTGTGGTGAAAACATGCACAAAAAAACAAGAAGTGCAACAAATTATTGGTGTTTGTTAAATGTGAAGCGGTTTTACATGATGGCCTTAGAAATCACATTGCCTGGGTTAAAACTTGGACCTGTCACTTAAACACACTGAGGTGTAGTTTCCTAATCTGTGACATGGGTTTATAATAGTATTTCCCTCATATGTTTTGTTGGGGGCGAGGGGGAGTTCATAAAACAATCCTTGTAAAGCACTTAGTATATTCTATACCAAGTGCTCTGAGAAGAATCATAGAACAGGGAAATGAAAGCAGACCACAGAACTAGAGAAGGCTTCCTGGAGGAAAATTTGCTTGAATAAATTTTGAAGACTAAATAAGAATTGAATAGATGAGGGAGTGTCAGGTAAGACAGCATCTGTAAAATAAGGGAAAGAGTGTGAAGTTAAAAAGGCAATGGACACCATGATGTTAACCAGTGCTGGCTAGAATGAAGAGAGGGATGAGGTAGAGAGATAGACATGACTTGATGTAGGGGCCTGTGTTTGACATGTTTTGCCTTCCACAGGGTCTGTAGTAGTGCCTTGCACAATGTTGTGTGTGAATCTATGAAGTGTGGTTCCAGAGAAAATCTTTGCTGCTAACTCACCCACATTTCAATGATTTTTTTTAAAAGGCAGATTCAACAAATATGCTGGGTGCGGGTAATTCCATGATGGTGAGACCCTGTGAGAGTTGGAGTGGGGAAGAAGAGCGGTCGTCACAGGGGGATAAAACTACTCTCAGAAATGCTTCCTGCAGCAGGGCGGGAAAAGGAAGCTATACTGCACCTCCCCCTTTTCTGCCCACCAGTCTCCTAATGATCCTTCTATTGCTCAATCCAACTGGAGGTCAGCCCTCAAAATAGCCCAGGTGGGTTTCTTTCCCAGCAGGAGAGAGAAGAAGAGAAGAGAATGGATGAGGGTGAAAATGTCAAATGAAGAATAACCACCCAGGTTATTCAGGATCATTAACAGCTCTTAAGATGTGGTTAGCCTATTTTGAAGATTGCTCACTATTACTTAACTCCATGTGATTTATGTATGTTTCTTGTGGCAAATTCAGAAGGTGTTGAGTTTTGGTGGTTGTGATGAGCAAACAGGGATGCAGACAGTATATAGTTTTGATGGCATTGAAGTATTTAACCATTGATAATCTATCATTTATTGAGCAACTATGATAAGCTACTGATCTAATCAACAACATTAGAAATAAAGGTTATCATCCATTGTTAGCAAAGGTTGAGTTAACTTGCTCAAATTTATAGAATAGGCATGTCTGTGTTGAAAACAGAGCTTTAATTGAAGTCAAAGCTCAATTCTCTACTATATTGCTTCCCACTTAAAAATGTGTCTTCAAAGTGGTTTGTAAAGGTAAACGGCACTTTCCTCCCATAGTTAGCTAACCATTGGAAACAGTTTATTTTCCCATATTTTTTAGGCACTTTATTCTTTTTACAGTGGCTGAAATAATGCACTGTATCCAATTGAACATCCAAATCAAATTTTTCTAGACTTGATAAATTTGCTATTAAAGGCTACTTAGTGGAGGAGAAGGAAAGCTAGAGCAAGAGAAAATAAAGAGAGGAACTTACATTATATAATTATAGTTTACATTTCGCTAAATGTCATCCCAATAGCAGGCAACTATGACATTTTCAGTTATGACTGAAGTTGTAAAAATACAATATGGATTTTAAACGTTTTAAACAAATGACCTAAAAGTAAACAAATTTAGGTTTCAACTAATTCTAAAACTTCTGATCTTCCAGTGAGAACTCTTGACAAAAACATGGATCTGAGAAGGTCATGTGATTTACAGAAGGCTACACAGGCCATTTGTACTGGGTAAGGCATGGAACACAGATCTCGCTCTTGGCTGGCCTGGTTCCAACCAGACCCCAGGTTTGTACTCCTATCCAATGTCAGTGTGTAGAACATACTGTTACACACTTTTTAAAAAAGTTCTCTTGTTGCTACATAGTCCTGAAATTATACCTTTTTCTCCCCTGCTAAGTTACTAGACTATAGTTTGTTTTTTATCTCCCTAAATCAGAATAAAGCTCTATCAGAAAATGGAACAATTCATTTAAGACAATTGAGGGCCGCGTGTATTGTTTCTCACAGCTTAACAAACTTTTCAGAATTATGTGGGGAGAATGGACAGGCCATCCCCAGGTCAATGGAATCAGGACTCCAGTGGGGATTGGGACAGAAACCTGCATGGTAACGAACCCCTTGCCCAGGTAACTATGACACAATTTAACATTTGGACTCAACTGATCTGGAGTTAAACAAAATTTTGTAAAATTATATATGTGAATCTGCTTGGTGCAGGGTTTCTCAGACATTTTCATGACCTTGAGAGGCAATTCATTTTTTTAAAAAATTCTATGCAAGGATATATCTTCTAAAACATATTTTTTAAAGTATTAAATATATTTATGCAGAGGTGTTTTTGTGTGTGTGGTTTTTTTAGTAAAATAGAATAATTTCAATTTTAAAATGGTACATCACACCTGGGAAGACCAGGAAGTAAGGTTACGTGATGCTTGAATGCATGATGGCTGTGTCAATTCACGGTGGTGTATTGCCTGTTAGGAGTCCTATACTTTCAGCACATATTTGCGATAGTATTCATTGTTCATTACACATGAAAACATTTATTCTACTCAACTTCCTCACCACTGCATCTAAAAGATGGCAGTTTTTAACAAAAAGACAATCTTCTGCTCTAAACAAACAAAAAGTTGAACAATTCAGAATGAAAATTTATAATTCCAGGCTCCAGACCCTGAAAAACTGGAAGTTGAGCTATCCAAGATGAAATAATTAATGATTTTTGAAGAAGCTCATTGCAAAGATACCCAAATGTTGCAAAACATGAAACTTATGTTCTGCTTCCCTTTGCTACAACACCCTCTGTGCTCCAACAAAAACAAAATAAATGAATAGACTTGATGTTGCACCTGATATGCAGTTCTGACTCAGCCCCATTGTTCCTAACGCTAATGTCTGATAAAGAGAGAGATGTAAAATCAAGTTCATTAAAAAATATATTCAGTATATTGTGTCTCATAATATAAAATGCTAACTGAAAGATGCTTTATTTTAATTTTATACAGTTAGTTACATAAGGTTTAATAAAATAAAGTTGTATTTGTATAAGTTATTGTCAGTTATAGTGCATATTAAAAGCATTTAAACTATCCGTAATTTAAAAAATAACTCGATATAAATTGAAGAAAAGATGTGAATAGGCTTCTCATCAAAGAAAATCTACATGACAAATAAACGCGTGCAAAGATGTTCAACATCGCTTGCCAGGGAGGACATGCATATTAAAACCAAATGAGATACTGCTACACACTCATTAGAATGGCTAAAATTTTACAAACAAACATGCGCTAAGTGTCAGCGAGGATGTGGAGAAGCTGACATTTTTATTCATTGCTTAACACAACAGAATTTATTCTCTTACTGTTCTGGGGCCCAGAAGTCCAAAATCAAGGTGCAGGCAGAACAGCACTCCCCCTGGAGGCTCTAGCGGAGAATCTTTCTTCCTCCAGCTTCTGGTGGCTGTTGGCATTCTTTGGCCCGTGGCTGCATCTCTCTGCTCTGTAGTCACATCACCTCTCCAAGTATCTATTTCTAAGCTCCCTCTGACTCTCCCTTATGAGGATACATGTGATGGCACTTAGGGCACTTAGGTAAATCAAGATAAATTCCTCCTCTCTCTCCTTAACCACATCTTTTGCCACGTAAGGTAATTTTCACAGGTTCCAGGGATTCTGATGCAGATGTATCATCCATCCATGACACAACCCGGATGTCAAACTGGTGAATGAATAAACAAATTGTGATAAACCCCATAAGAAATAAGAAATAGCTAGGTACTGACAAATGCATTTGATGCCTTTCAAAAGCACTTTGCTAAGTGAAAGAAACTTCATAAGGCAAATGCCCTTTGAGGAGAGTTACTGTGAATTGAGTAAGTTTAAAAAATTATCCCTGTCCCCTACCTAACCTTGGAAACAGCATTACATGTTTCTAGACATCCTATTTGGTTTAGTCTACGGGTAATGCTTGGTGAGCTTATGGGTCCAGGGATGGCCTTCGGACAGTTTTTTGTGTGTGTGTGTGTGTGGCATTCATACACCAGCCTTTCCCACGCCTCCTGTAGAGATGCTAGGGACCTGAAGGTCGTGGTAGGCATATGGGCCACTTATAGCCCTGAAGAGTGTTAGGCTCTCCCCTCTCCTTGTAGGGCCCAGAGTCTCAAAAGGTTACGTGTAATTGTGTGTGCGTGCATGTGTCTGAGTGCCTGCGGGTTAACGCGAGGGGAGGCAGCTCGGCGCCCACCTACAGCGCGCAGGTGAGGAGTGACGGGCCAGGTGAAAACTACTGGGCATCATCACACCCACTTTTGTGGGCAGGATCGGATCCCTTTAAACTATATCCAAGCCAGCCTTGCCTATTCCATGTGCACTTCGTTCTTTCTTTTCTTGTGGCTAAGGAATAGAGTGCAGATTCCCTAAAAAAAAAAAAAAAAAAAAATACTAACTAGAAAAGCCCACCCTCAGCGCATCCTCGTTAGGAATCCATACTCGGTGGCTACCGAGTGCCTGTGACCTCGGTGTGTCTGTACAGCCCCATCCAGGGGCCGCTTGGCACTGGCCCCCCTTTCGCCTGGCAGCCGGAGGACTGCCCTCTGTCCCCGCGCCCCCTTCTCACCGGCGGGCCAGCGGGAGAAGCCTTCGCCCAGCCGGGGACCTCCCCGTGGGAACGCGCAGGCGACGGCTCTCCCCTAGGGCCCGAGCGGCGCCCCTCCCCGCCCCGGGGCCAGAGGCGCGGCCTGTGATCGCGTTCCAGGGAGCAGGCGGGCTCCCGGGCCGGCGGGCGGAGCGCGGCGCCTGTGATCTGCGGCCAGGAGCGCGCGCGCCGAGCGTCCCGGGGCGCCCGCCTGTGATCGCCCGCCAAGCGCCGCTCCGAGCCCGCGCCCGAGCGCCCGCCGGAAGGGGCCCGGGACAAACGATCGGGAAGCCCGGCTCAGGCCCGCGGCCTTTGCTGCGGACTCTGGGAGCCCAGCGCGCCCACCTGCGCCTCGCCCTTGACCAAGTCCAGGGAGGCTCCCCAGAACCTTCCTGGCGGGGATCCCTAATGTACTCGCTCCGGGACAGAGCCAGGCGGGCACCCAGCCTAAGCCACTGGACGAAGCCTTTGGGCTGCTGGTCATGGGAGTAAGAAGAGGAAACGTGGGTCCGTGCCTTGCGGAGTTGTGCCCAGTTAGAGGAACCCCTCTCCGGCATGGTAGTTTAGTTCAACACGGGGTGGTTATCAGAGCAGGTGTGAAGAATTTAGCAAGAAAGCAACATTTCTCCCTTAAATGACTCTGTGCTATCTCAAAGCAGACAAAAGCCTCACATTAGCATAGGTTGTGCAAAGCCACCTGTTCAAATAACCCAGCCAAATAGTGAAAAACAGCCTTGGAAAGAAGAAAAGAACCCAAAGCCAGTGCAAATACTTGCACACAAGTCGAAGGATTAAGCTTCATCTCAACAAGGGGCAGGGGCAGAGACGGGGAGAGGTGTCTCCCGGTTCTAATACAAACTTGCAGGGGTTATTTTTTAGCAGCCCGTGATTCCATTAGATGGTGAGGTAGCAGCTCCCCTAGCCTTGTCAACATACAAATATGGGAGAAGAATCCAGTCTGCTCTAATCTAGTAAGCGTTTATGCTTGGAAGTCCTGATTTGAGGTAATGAAAAGGGGTGAGCAGATATGATTTTGTTCACAGACAATAGCTAGGTACTGGCGAGGCTTTATCTATGATTGTTGCTACTACATGCTCTTACATTCCCAAGAAAACAAAAACACGATTTCGTCAGCATTAATTTTCAATATTTTTGAAATGTTATTTTTACTTTTGTGGCGTAAGAAAAAAGCAGAGGCAGGAGTGAGAACGGCTGCAGAGAAAGGAGCCAAGAGAAACTGGATTTGGGGAGAGTGGGTGGGAGATCAAAGGCTGGAGGTGGCACCGCTGGTGGGGGAGGACCCGTGCCCTGCAGTGTGGGAACAGAGCCCATTGCTGCGATGGGGACATGGGCAAAGAAGGAGCCAGAACTGCCCTTAGACCAGGGCAAGAGTCCTCTGCCCTCGGTCCCACCCCACCCCTCTGCTGACCTGGCCAGTCCTCATGGGGTGAAGCATCAGAGAGCCAAGGGGACACACCTGTCCAGAGCCCATCCTTCAGGTGCTCACTATGCAAAGTGTGGTCCACGAACCAACAGCATTAGCATCTCCCAGAGGCATGTTAGAAATGCAGGCGTTCAGCCCAGTTCTCCGACCTGTTGCATGTTAACAAGAGTCTGCAGTTTAACTAGATCCCCAGGTGGATTCTATGCATATTAAAGGTCCAGAAACACCAAGGGTACCCAGGGTCCTGGAATGGCTTGTCCAAGTGGTTCCAGCCCATTTCAAGAACCTGCATGGTACTGTTGCTTGAGTCCATCCTCCTAAAAGCAACAGTACCAGGCAACATCACTGGTGTGAGTAGGCCTTGGCCGGGGGTAGGGAGGGGTGACTGGACTTGCCTGTGCCACTGGGATGTCCTTACAGGTGTACCTGAGGCTCTTTCAGCTGAGGGCTATGGGTATTGGGCCAGCTCTCCCCACATCTCCTCCTTTCATCACAGAACTCTGAGGACCCAACAATTCTAAATGGGAACAAGGCCCTCCAGGTAGTTCTGAAGGATTACCAAGATGGAGCATAACACATTTTATTGAACACTTCGTTAGCTTGATTTATAGCTTTACCTACTTAAATATTTGGGCCTCCATTTGTGCTCTTGCTATGGGTGTGAACATATTAGTGGTAGGCTCTTCCCATAGTAGATACTTCCTACATTTAAAGCAGAGAGAGAAAAAAGAGAGGAATAATTGATATAACATAGCACACTTAGCACATAAATACACTGTCTCCAATCCGTTGCCTAAAAGTTTAAACTACATCTGCATTTTCTGATGTTGAGATGAAGGTGACATTAGTTTGCCTGAAACAAGGATCAACTTGTTCAACTAATACTCAGTATGAAAGCCATTCATTCTTTCAGCCGACACTGATTATTCTTCTGCTATGGTTCAGATGCCATGTTTAGCCAGACTCTGATCAAAGAGACCTGGCTGCCCTCAAAAAAATCCCTTGGCATCTTAAGCAGCCTAAACCTTTCTTTACTAAGCAGGCCTGGTTCTTCAAGTTCCTTCTCCCCGAGATGGTGAACGCCAAGTCAAGTCCTACAAGATCCTTCAACCAACTCTGACCCAGAGTAGATCTGAGTGATAATTTGGCTTAATAGGCAAGACTGGCAGCTGGGTGGTGCTCAAAATTGTATATCTGGCTGCACAAAGTGAAGCCAAATTCAATTGCCTATGTGTTATCAGGATATTGGCGATTTCCTTATTGTGATGTTATTATGCAACTTATTTGTCGAAATATCTTTACTGGTAAAGTTTCTGTCATGCTCACCAATGATGAATGCTTCCAGATGGGTCACAAGCACCCATTCTCCCAAATCACGTGTGGTATCCCTTGCTTCTTTTATTAGAGAAAGCAATGAGGTAAACTCAGCAATATTAAAGTGTTAGTGACTTAATGTTTTACACCGTCACACAAATACAGTATCTTGTTTTCAAAAGGATCTCAAGGAAAGAGCACAGGGTATCCACATGAATGAATCACCAAGAATGGCCCCTCAAGCATTAGTGAGAAACATATTTTATGTAGAGGATTTTCCCAGGGTTCCTTCAATCCAATCCATGGGTGGCTACCTGGTCTACCCACTCAAAAAAGTAGCCTTGAAGAGAGTCTCCTGGCACTGATGCAATCAGTTTAGTCATATCTTTATCAGGTAGGGACAAATGTTGCTGACTCCAATTCAGAACTTAGAAGCTGGAATCTTGCTCTAAGTAGGGAGAAGGAACAAAGGTGAGGAAGCAAGGAAAAGAACCAAAAGCTACGTTCAGACAGCTAACCTGTCCTCCTCCATGGGCTGGACATGATGTTCAGCCATGGATGTTATGCTGGGCTGGCTTATTGATACTATCTATCTATCTCACCTCTGGAGCCCAGCTGCTTGAGAAAGACTTGAAATTCTAAATTCCATCAAAATAAGTAGTGTCTCAGATTCCTAGCTGTCATCTGCATGTCTGCCCCCACACATGTAAATCAGAAGCTCAAACATTATAATGGGGAAGTACCACATCTCTCAGGGAAATTTGCCTAAAAATTACTTTGCTCAATAACTAATTGTAGGTGCCTCCCCCAAAAAACATGTGGTGGCAGATCTAGGCCCAATGTGTAATTTAGAAGCCAAAATTTCAGTAAAAACTAGATCTGTTTTAGAGTAACAACATTATTGTTGCTGTTTGGTAGTTGCATTGACAAAGTAGGCTGTGTTCCTTACTGCTAATTTGGTTTTCTTTTTAACCCTTTGGCAATCATATTTACATGTTTGTAAAAAAGATTTTTAAGTTTTAGAAATGAATGATTATCTGTCCTAAAAGTATTGTTCAAAAACTATTTCTGACTACACAGTTTTACTAAGTCGGTATTTACATGGCCTACATTTTAAATGGGAATACATTGGAATTTTCAAACTTGCCAAATATTGCCAGGGAATAGGAACACTGGAAAGATATGTAGCCTATGATACAAAACTCTTCTGAAGAACTGTACAACTCATGAGTTAATGAGAAAATTTGATGTAAAGACATTGAGGCTAGAAGCTTCTATGTGGCCAGATAAGACATTATCCTATCTAATAAAGAGGGAATATGCTAATTGACCCTCACGCCGTTGCAAAGATGGCAGCGCCCACAGCCACAAGATGGCAGCTCCCAGTCCCCTCAGCTCCACTGGGGCAGCAGCCTTGCCATGCCTGCCTCCAGAGTCTCCCAATCCCCTCGGCCCCCCAGCCACCCAGGGCCGGCCTGAGACTCAGGTAACCAGGGCCTGCCGAGGCTTGCGCTGCTGGCAGTGGCAGCAGCAGAGGTGTGATGGGGGCGTCACCTTCCCCTGATTGCCGGGTTGCCTCCTTCCCCTGAGGCTCCTGGACTGTGAAAGGGAGCAGGCCAGGCTGAGGGACCCCCCTCCAGTGCATGAATTCTCATGCACCGGGCCTCTAGTTTATAAATAAAATGTAAACTCATGCGTTTATCCCAACTGAAAGAGGCACTATGACTTCATCTTTACATATTTTGTGAACCTTAGAATTAACCCAGGCTCATTGTAGGTAATTTGGAAAATTTAGAAAACCTAGAGAATTTATTAGAGAATAAAAATCAGTGATACTCAAACCAGTCAGAGGTAACTACTGTTAACACTTTGCTTATTTAACTTCAGTTTTAAAAATACAAATGCACTTTACAAATGTTTAAAATTTTAGATAATTTTTCTCACTTAATGTAAAATGAGTATTTGCCCCACATCGTTAAATTATCTTTGGAAAGACTATTTTATCGGTTGCTTAATTTATGGCATGAACATACCAAATTTGGACTCTTTGAAATTTAGCTTGTTTCAACTTTTGATATTATAAGCAATACTGCAATAAATATCTTTGAGTATATTTTTTGTTATTCTTGGGATTTATACTTGCATCCTTTGGTTCGATTCCTAGAAAATAAATTTGGAGCCAAAATTTAGGAACATTTTAAGGACATTGACATGTTACTCTGTGACACTGCATAAAGTTTGTATAGTTCACACTTTCACCAGCATGTTTGAAAGTGCTTGGTTTGCTATATCCTTGCCAACACAAAGTATTGTCTGTTTTGAACCTTAAAAATTGTAGAATACAATGTGCCATCATTATTTTCATTGTATTCACTGTAAAACAACATGGAAGAAATACTGGAAATATTTAGTAAAAGAAATCAGCAAATTTCAGTGGACCTTTAAAGTGACCAGAGATATTAATCTCTGTTTTATGAAATTAGACATCCCTATTTCTCAACATTATTTTAAACTGCCAAGGTGTACTTTCTTTTTTCTTCTTTTAAAAAATTATTCATTGGGGTGATATCGGTTAATAAAATCATGTAGGTTTCAGGTGTATAATTTTATAATACGTTTGTATATTGTATTGTACGTCCACCACCCAAAGTCATGTCTCGTTGCATCACAGCTTATCCCTCCTTTATCTTCTTCTACCTCCCCCCACCCACTTTCCCTCTGATAATCACCATACTGTTATCTGTCCGTGAAGTTTTCTTAATCCCTTCACCTTTTTAACCCAGCCCCCAACCTCCCTCCCCTCTGACAGCTGTCAGTCTATTCTCTGTATCTATGCATCTGTTTCTATCTTGTTTGTTAATTTATTATGTTCATTAGATTCCACATAAAAGTGAAATCATATGGTACTTGTCTTCCTCCGATTGGCTTATTTCATTTAGCATAATGTTTACCAGGTCCATCCATTCTGTCACAAAGGGTAAAATTGTCTTCCTTTTTAAGGCCGAGTAGTATTCCATTATGTAAATATATCACAGCTTTTTTATCTACTTATTCACTGATGGGCACTTGGACTGCTTCCAAATGTTGGCTATTGTAAATAATTCTGCAGTGAACACAGGGATGCATATATTCTAATTAGTGTTTTTGATTTCTTTGGATATATTCCCAGAAGTGGAATCACTGGGTCATAAGACAGTTTCATCTTTTATTCATTTTTTTATCCTCACCCGAGGAAATGTTTGTTGATTTGAGAGAGAAAGGGAAAGAGAAAAAGAAAGAGAGAAATATCAATGTATGCGTCTGAACCGGGGATCAAATCCACAACCGTTTACTGAATGGGACAATGCTGCAACCAACTGAGCCATCTGGCCAGGGCCCATTTTTAATTTTTGAGGTAACTCCATACTGTTTTCCACAGACACTGCACCAATCTACATTCCCACCAACAGTACACAAGGGTTCCCTTTTCTCCACATCCTCACCAATACTTGTTGTTTGTTGATTTATTGATGATAGATAGCCATTCTGACAGGTGTGAGATGATATCTCATTGTGGTTTTAATTTGCATTTCTTTGATGATTAGTGACATTGAACATCTTTTCAATGTCTATTGGCCATCTGTATGTCCTCTTTAGAGAAGTGTTTATTCAGGTCCTTTGCCCACTTTTAAGTTGGATTGAGTAGTGTGTGTTTTTGGTGTTGAGTTTTGTAAGTTCTTTATAAATTTTGGATATTAACCCCTTATCTGATGTAACATTGGCGAATATGTTCTCCCATTCAGTGGGTTATCTTTTCATTTGTTGATAGTTTCCTTTGCTATGTAAAACCTTTTTAGTTTGATGTAGTCCCATTTGCTTATTTTTTCTTTTGTTTCCCTTGCCTAAGGAGATCTATCTGAAAAAAATATTGCTATGAAAAATGTCTGAGGTTTTACTGCCTATGTCTTTGCCAAGGTGAACTTTCTTAAAAATGGTTTCCTATTTGGAGGAAAGAAATTCTAGCACCAACATCCTTCTCCTGTGTGCTTGTGTGTTGGCTTGGTACCACATTTACAAGTAGTGTCAAAGCAGAGAAGGTGCTTTCTTAGAGTCAGATCAGTTAAGTCAGGCCATTAAGAAAGCTAATAAAAGGAGCCCATTTATTTTCATATCAAGAAAATGCCTACCAGAATAAACTTGGCTGGCACAATTCCAGAAAGAAATATCTATGTATCTTGGGAAAAAAAGAGAGCCTTCTGGATAAAATGAGTTCACCCTGGCACACATAGGTTGGGACAGTCGGCAGGGCTTCTGTTGAGCAGCAATTGGTGTTTCAACTGTCTGTGGAGGCCCAAGGCATCCACTGCTGAGGGCAGCTCTGTAATTGACAGTCTCCACTCAGAACACAGAGGGATCGCAGGTGGTCACTCCCTTCAACAACAGTTCTGGAAATTTGGCCCATCAGTGGTTCTGCACTTGGCATTATTATATCCTTAAAAGATCACATAATGCTGTATCTTGCCTGTGTGAAAAATAATTCTGTTAGCAGCAGGCACCTTGGCTCCTGGGTGAAGGTGTGCTTTCACCTCAAGCTAGATTGGTGCACTGCAGCTTGGAGGGAGCTGTGCGAACCATACCCACAAAACTGGAACTTGGATGATGATTTTTATAGACCACATAGAGTCATCTCTTGCTTATCTCAATGTGGTCTCTACACTCTGTGGATGAGCTATGGAGAGGTTTTTTTTAGACTTTTTATTTTAGAAAATATTTAAATCTACATAAAAGTTGCAGTAATAGTATAATGAACTCCTGTGTATCCTTCATCTACATTCACTCACTTAACATTTTTCCTTCATGTGCTTTCTTTATAGATAGGTACATATTGTTCTGGATCCAGGATCATATATATAAAATGTTATATGCTATATATTATATGTAGTACTAGAGGCCCAGTGCACGAAATATGTGCACTGGGGGGAGGTGGAGTGTCCCTCAGCCCAGCCTGCACCCTCTCCAATCTGGGACCCCTCGAATATCCCTCTCACAATCTGGGACTGCTGGCTCCCAACCACTTGCCTGCCTGCCTGCCTGATTGCCCCTAACCGCTTCTGCCTACCAGCCTGATCACCCCCTAACCCAGCCGTGGGCAAACTACGGCCCGCGGGCGGGATCCGGCCCTTTTGAAATGAATAAAACTAAAAAAAAAAAAAAAGACCGTACCCTTTTATGTAATGATGTTTACTTTGAATTTATATTAGTTCACACAAACACTCCATCCATGCTTTTGTTCCGGCCCTCCGGTCCAGTTTAAGAACCCATTGTGGCCCTCGAGTCAAAAAGTTTGCCCACCCCTGCCCTAACCACTCCCCTGCCAGCCTGATCAATGCCTAATGCTCCCCTGCCGGCCCAGTCGCCCCCAATTGCCCTCCCTTGCTGGCCCGGTCACCCTCAACTGCCCTCCCCTGCTGGCCCGGTCACCCCCAACTGCCCTCCCCTGCCGGCCTGGTTGCTCCTAACTGCCCTTCCCTGCAGGCCTGTTCCCCTACCCAACTGCCTTCCCCTGCAGGCCTGGTGACCCCCAACTGCCCTCCCCTGCTGGTCTGATTGCCCACAACTGCCCTCCCCTGCTGACCATCTTGTGGTGGCCATCTTGTGACTACATGGGGGTGGTTGAGCATCAACCTATGAACCAGGAGGTCACAGTTTGATTCTCAGTCAAGGGCACATGCCCGGGTTGGGGGCTTGATCCCCAGTAGGGGGCGTGCAGGAGGCAGCTGATCAATGGGGGTGGCCATCTTATGTGAGGGTGTGATGGTCAATTTGTATATTACCTCTTTATTATATAGGATATATGAAATCATTTCTGCAAAACCATTTGAGAGTAAGTTATAGAGATCATAACCAGTCACCACTAAATATATCAATGTATATTTCCTAATAACATTCTCTCACATACCATGGTATAAAGAGTAAATTCAGAAAATTTAATATTGATGCACTTCTATTATTTACTACATTGCATTTTTTTTTTTTTAATCCTGGATCACACAGTGCATTCAATGGTATTCCCTTCTCAGTGTCCATTTAATCTGAAACACTTCCTCAACCTTTGTCATTGATATTTTTAAAGAGTACAGGCCAATTGTTTTGTAGAATGTCCTCTATTTGAGTTTGACTTGATTCTATTTAGACTATGCCATTTTGGTTCTTTTGCAGGGGAGGCAGGAATACCACAGAAATGGTGTCTTGTTGTCATTGCCTCACACATCAAGAGGCCAGGGTGTCGGCTGGCCCTTTATTGGTACTGGTAACGCTGGTCACTGGATTAGGATGGTGTCTGTTGGATTTTTCCACTTTAAAGATATGATCACCCCAACCCCAATTATAAACTAGTTAATCTTGGAGGACACTTTCAGTCTAAGAAAATGCTCCCCAACATTGCCTCTATATTTATTTAGTAGCCAATGTTCAATTTTATATGATTTATGACAGGGATGTCTGCCACGTGGTATTTTCTCTTTTTATCAATCCTTTTACATTTGTTGGCATTATACATATATATATATAAAAGAGCTTTCCCTTTTATCTATCAAATATCTTATCAGATTCAATATGAACTCGATTTAAAAACATCTATCATGTTATAAAAAAGAAAGCTTTAGTCTTCAATCTTCTCTTGACTGTTACTTCCTTACATACAACACTCCTAACTTGATGTAAACTCCGTCTCGTGGAGACTCATTTTAATTTGTCTAGGTAGTCTGCAAAATTTAAATTTAAAAGTTTTTCATATAATGCCCTCCAAAATTAAATATGATTAACTTTTGGATGAAGCACTGTTTGGGAACAGCCAAAGCTCCCATGTATTGGGATGGATAATTGTGAGTTGGCTAGTTTCATGAGCATGGTGCTGAGGGAAAGACTGAATTTGGTCAGAAACATCCAATGTAAGCTTTCTGTACAACATTCTTAGTGCCTCTAAATCTTATCTTGGTTCTTCTTGAAAAAATAACATACAATCCCAATGTTGAGCCCCAAGGCAAGTTAGATGGGCCTGGAGTATAGATGGAGGCCTTACAGGGCGGGGCATGTTATTTCTTTTATTAATGTTATTCTACGTTCTAAATTCAAATAAACATATGTTTCTCTCAGTTTTTCAACACATGCTGTTTTAGTTTTTGAAAAAAATGAGGTTATTTTCCTTAGAACATTCGATTTAAAAAGCAAACATTCAGTTAATCCATATTCTTTCTGTTTTTTAAGGAAAATCACCAGTTTACACAAAACCTTGTTTCCTAAAAGGGCCTGATGTGTTCCCAGGTGCCTTCTCCAAAAAGACTAGGTTGTAGATTCAAGAATATAGTGGATATAAACATATACACAGTATTGTTTTGTTTCTTTAAATGCCCTTTTAGACATAAGGAAAAAACATCTCTAACCTTGAACAGGGTTTATTTCTAATTTTATAATCCTATTAAATATTGCTAATTTATAAAAGAGCCAATGTGATATCATTTCATACATAAGTATCATGGCATAATTTTTGCCTGCTGTGGTAACAATTTACAAACATGTTTATTGAGAGCTAACTACATAGTCAGCGTTGTTCTTAAGCAGTGCTTCTCACCTGTAATAATTTATAATTTTCAATCCATTGCAAACTAATAAATGATTCTGCTGCACATGGTCTGCAGGATTCCACCAATCCTGAGTTTGGATGTTGTGGCAATGTCAAGGGGCTAAAAAGTTTCTGTTTTAAAATTCCTAGTTATAAACAGTTCACGGACTGACACTAGCTAACAGACCATACACTGTGTCACTGTTCTATTGAATCTTTACAACAGCCCTCTAATCACTACTCCTGCCCAGCAGGCGTGGCTCAGTGGTTGAAGCAGGAGGTCCCGCTTTGATTCTCCGTCAGGGCACATGCCCAGGTTGTGGGCTCGATCCCCAGTAGGGGGCATGCAGGAGGCAGCCAATCAATGATTCTCTCTCATCATTGATGTTTCTATCTCTCTCTCCCTCTCCTTTCCTCTCTGAAATCAATAAAAATATATTAAAAAGAAAACCACTACAGACAGTCCTCGGGTTACATCAGACTCAAGTATGTTGTTTCGTGGTTACATCACTATCTCCCATTTATTTATATAAAAAAAATGTTCTGTCATTTTGACGTATGTACATATGTGCTTTATGTTTTTTATTATTTATTTACACAAGTAAAGGTCAAGAATTGTATCTTTCTTTTATTTTTTATTTTTTTTACTGTTTCACTTCATTACTGCTGTGTATGTGCTCCATGTGAGTGATGTAGGTGCTTATGTAGGTGCGTTCTGACTTACGGCCAAGATCACCTTACGCGCGCCATAGGAACAGATCTCCAACATAACCTGAGGACCTACTGTACCCGTATTTCACTTTTACAATGAAGTTGAAGCATGGTGTGCTTTCCGACCCCAAGAGCCCACAATTAGCAGGTAGTAGAACTTGTGTCTAAACCCAGGCAGCCAATGCAAAGGGGAGCATTTGAACCTGGAAGACTGACTCCAGAGCTTGTGCTCCTCCCCAGGTGCTTGTTTCATTTTAACTATATGTGAAGTAAGGACAGTGTGGTTTAGGCCATCAGATGAGGGCCTCCTCAAGTATACCTTCTACAGTCCACAAACCTACCTTTATCCACCTATCTTGGTGGAAGAGGGGACGTTTTTCGTGTTCAAGGTTAATGATTTCATCCTTGTTTCTTTGGATGCTCTTAGTCCACCAGTCATCCCAACCAAAGCAACTGTGCAAGGACAGGAACTATATCCACCTTAGAGATGAAGAAAGAAACTGAGGTTCAGAGAGCTGAGACACTATGTAAGCATGTAACCAAGGCTACATGTCAATAGGGTGACCATCTCCCATTTTGTCCAGGGTGGTGTCAGTTTATGGCCTTGGCACCTTAGGCTGGGTAGCACCTTCCTTTCATTCTCATATCCCACTTTGTACAATATATTCTTTGGTCTCCCAAAGTGGCAAAGACAGAATTGTCATGCAGATCTGGGTGACTGACTCCAAAACCAGGACTTTCTATTATTCTAGGCTACCACCTGAAATTTCAAAATTATGAAGTTTAGAAGGGAGATATTTTCTTAGTCATCATTCATTCATTCAGCAAACGTTTATTGAGCACCCACTATGTGGCAGACACTGTGCTAGATGTAATTTAAAAATGCACAGGCCACCCTGGCTGGTTGCTCAGTGGTTAGCACAGGCCACCCTGGCTGGGTGCTCAGTGGTTAGAGCATCAGCTTGTGGACTGAAGGGTCTGGGGTTTGATTCCAGGTCAAGGGTATGTGCCTCAGTTGTGGGTTCAGGTTCGTTCCCTGCCTGCAGTCAGGGCATGCAGGAGGCAACCAGTTGATGTGTCTCTCATATTGATGTTTCTCTCTCTCTCCCCTCTCCTTTTCACTTTCTCTACAATGGGAAAATATTTTCGGGTGAGGATTAAAAAAAAAAAAGCACAGCCCACAGTTCAAGCCTTTGGAAGCTCATGATTTAGTGAGGAAACAGACCACCTATAAATACTATCAAGGCATGCTGCATGATTTACAGGGCCCTGGGCAAAATGTTTAAAAACTAAATATTTCAAGATGGTGACAATAGGACACTAAACTAAGTGTGGCTTGGTTTAACAAATGAGGGGTGTCAGGGTATTATAGAAATACACAGGAATTACCTAGGATGGAGACTGATTTCTAGGAGAGATGAAAACTGGGCTGACCCTATAGCATGAAGCTATCTCCCCTACAGGGACTTTCTTCTCTATTTTTCAGACTACAGGGTATCGGGGACAATCAGTTGTTCTGCCTTAAATGTCATCACTAAGAATTTTCTGCCGCATACATCCTAATTATCTATCTCCCTCTGGATCTGTGACACTGTGGTAGGCACGGGGATGTGCTGCCCAGCTCTCCCTTCAAGGACTAGTTGCCCCAGCTGCTGAGGTGTTGCTAGAAGGCAGCCTACAGGTCCCAGTATTTGGGGGGTGGGAGGGGGCCCCCTGTAGGCAAATGATCAAGGTGGAGGTATAAAGGCCTCCACCCTTATGGGCCATGTTAGCTCCAGAGCTCCCAGTAGGGTCAGCTGAGGTGGTCTGGCCAGCATTCCAGTTTAATTTCTCCCTCTACCCTAGCCTGTTTCTTCCCTTGATTCTAGTGTTGGTCCCAATGGCATTCCCTAATAAACATCCTGCACATTAAACTCCATCTCTGAATACCAGAGAACCAAACTACAACAGGTATCGAAAAGGAGTCCAGCATTGCAGGGGATTATTTGAAAATTATTGGTTATAAACATTCTTTATTTCTAAGTCCCAAAAATACAATTTATAATGGTGGAAAGGCCTGTGTGTGTGAATGTGGTTACGTTTTGGTTTAAAATCCTCAATTTATAAGGATCAACATGCCCATTAAAAGACACATTTTGTGGAAATTAATCCATGAATTTATTGCATTTCTTAAGGAAAACTATAACTATTTTTTTAGTCTGTACCTTTGGAATAATGTAGTTCATAAGTCTAGGATTTTTGGAATAGAATGTAATTTCCTTTTTTGACACACACTTATTCAATATTCAATAAATGAGCTTTCGAGAACTAGCTCATTTGGTAACTAAACTATATTGACTATCAACATGGCTTTTAGAACTTTTTGTTGTTTTAATTTGAGCTTTTTTTTTTTTTTGCTTTCCAAGCGAAAAAGATTCCTTTTTCTCTCTTTCCTTTCAGTCACACAGGTGTGTCCAGTCCTTGACTACAATTACAGAATGACAAGGAAGTGATTTTTCTTGAGATGTGGTGTCCAGACTATTGTGCACTCTTGATGAAGGTGAATCCTGAAAACACTCCAAAACAGAATTGGTTATGAGAAGTGACTTACATATTCAGGTGCTAAATCTCACACACACCAGGGCATCAGATTCTGAACATTATCAAACTTTTCAGAATTAAATATGAAACAAATACTGAGGTTTGAGGAGAGGGGCTTTTAGTATTTCCAAACCATCAGGAAGAAAAGCATGGATTCTTCAGCTTACATAGAGACAAGTTAATCTGTTGATAAATTAACAGTTTACTCATCCAATTGTCACAATACTTAGTAAGTCTAACTCACTGCCTCACTGAATTGGTGTAAGCTGTCTTTTCCCAAGTTAAGACACCAAGCAGTTATAGTGTCATCAAAAGCATTTAACATTAGATTGATTTTAACTTGTTTGAATCTCATTCATATAGATGGAAATTATAAGAGTGCAGGAAGAACCTTTTGGAGGTGATGGATATGATTATTGCATAGATTGTGGTAGTTTCATGGGTGTATACTTATCTCCAAATTCATCAAGTTGTATAAATATGTACAGCTTTTTGTATGTCAATCATACCTCAGTAAAGAAATTCCTCATAGATCCTTGGTTTGTACTTATCCTGGAATTGGAGAGAGGAAGTGTAATATATTTTATTGATTGGTTAGAGAAAATAGAAACCCTGACCTCTCATGTACCAAGAGCTTCAAATAAGGCCATTTGCTAAGGACCATAAGACAACCTTAAACAGACTCACATTTTAAGCAGAAATAATTTTCCAGATGCAAATGAGTCAATTTTAGATGATTAAGCCACTAAATTTGAATAACATAATAGAAGAAAAACAGGCTGAGAACTTTGTTTTTAGTTAACTGCGAAGTACACTACACAACAGAAAAGTGCAGCAAATAAAGAGCCCAATACTGTTTTTTTATAAACTTTAATTTTATTCTTTCCATCACCATTTAACCCTCTGTGCCCTCTCCCACCCACCCGCTCCCCCCTCAATCAATACTGTTCTAACCACCATCCAGCCTCCATAAAAAGACCATTAGAAGCACCCCCAGAAGTTCCCCTTTTATTTCACCCAAATGCCAACACCTTCCAATTTCTCAAGGTGAAGAACAATTCTGGCTCTGAACACTAGTTTAGTCATGCTTATGTCTGAACTTTATATAAATGGAATCATAAATATTCTTTTGGGTCAGGCTTAAGTTTGTGAGATTGACCTGTGTCGTTGATATAATTAATCACTCTCATTGCTGTGGAGTTTCTATTACATCAGTTTATTTTCCATCAGCTGTTGATGAGCATTTGGATTATTCCCACTCTGGGGCTATTAAGAACTCGCTGTTTCTAGGAACATCCTTGAACACATCTCTTGGAGCACATGTGGATTCATTCAGAGTGGAATTAGTGGATCGCAGAGTATACAGCTTGGGTAAATGCTGTCCAACTATTTTCCAAAGTCACTTTTTTCAAAACACACTTTTTTATACATATAGTAGTTTGTGAGAGTTCCCGCTGCTCCATTAGCCCTGGATTGGTATTCCAAGGCTGTTCAGTTTTAGCCATTCTAGTGGGTGTTTAGTGGCATCTCACTGTGGTTTCAATTTTCATTTTCCTGGTAACCAACATGAGATAGCACTTCTCCAGTTATTGGCCATTCGGATATTCTCTTTTGTGAAGTGCCCATTCAAGTCTCTGTGTCCATTTCTCTAACTTGACTTTCTGTGTTTTTCTTAATGAGTCTTAGGAGTTCTCTAGGTTCTAAGTACTGGTTCGCAGACTTTAGTCTGCACCAGAATCACCCCCTTGGGCTTAAGACATGGATTATTGATCCCTACCACCAGAGTTTTTGATTCAGTAGATAGGGAGTGAGAAACAAGAACTTGCACTTCTAACAAGTTCCCAGGTGATGCTAATGTTGCTGGGCCAGGGACCACACTGTGAGAACCAATGTTCAGTGTTTTAAATGTAGCAGCAATAGATGTTCCTTGTTATTCTATGGCAAGGTCACCTTTCAAAAAACAAAAACCTCAACAACTTCATATTTGTTCAAGCATAGGGTATAAGCTAATACTATCCTCTACTTTTTCCTGGAAATGGTGCAACTGAGTTTGCTTCAATAGCAACCATTTCAACCCGTTTGAAACGAATCTATCTGCTTAGAATATTTGGTACCTAATTAATCAAGAGAACCAGTCAGTCAGTAATGAAAGGTAGTTTTCTATTTCAGGAAAACGCATTGGCTTTCAAGAGCAAGGACGTGAGTCAGTAATCTAAGAACAAAAATACAGACCTCTTAATGGAGAAGAAAACTGCCATTTATTTCAATTGAGTTTTGTTTCATTAAAAACTCTATGATGACAGTAAAACAGAAATAGAAACATTTTTTTAACCAACTTCAAACCTCTAAAGACAAAATAAACACACACACATTTCAAATATTGCCACTGTTCTAACAAACCTCATTATTACTATTGATTGTTGTCATTTCAGTCTCCTGAACTACTAGCCTTGACTATTAATCAACTTATTGGTTTACTGGACTAAACATTAACCATATTATTTCTATATATAAAATGTTCCACAGCTACGGAACTTAGTGTATTTTGGTAATTTGCTGTGTATGTATGTGTGTGTCTGTGTATGTTTAAGGCTTGAGTCTATAAAACATTTGTTTCTGTTGAAGAGTACAAATACTTGCTATACGGCAGCACATATACATACATATATATGTTAATATTTGCAACTTGAGGGTGGTTACACCTTATTCTGAGAGGTCACGAGAAACCACTTAAAACCATGACAGTACAACCTTTAGTAACTTGAACTCACCATACCATCACCATCAAGAAAAACAAAAAACCCACAGTTCAAAGAAAACACAGCAGGCCCTAGGAAGTATTGTAGTTTGCTGCTTTACTAATCAGAAAGACCTAAACAAAAGTAAACTAACCTGGGTAGGCTCATAAAAGTGAACTTTTTGGATGCATCCTGAGACTATCTATATATATAAAAGCCTAAGCGACCGTTCAACCAGTAGCTATGATGTGCACTGACCACCAGGGGGAAGGCACTCAATGCACAGGCATGGAAACATGGAACAGACTGATGAATCTGAGAGAGAAGGGGGGAGGGCAGGAAGAGATTAACCGAAGATCTTATATGCATACTAGAGGCCCGATGCACGGATTCATGCACCAGTGGGGTCCCTCGGCCTGGCCTGCAGGGATTGGGCCGAATTTGTGCAGCGGGTCTCCGACATCCCCCGAGGGGTCCCGGATTGTGAGAGGGCGCAGGCCAGGCCGAGGGACCTCACCGGTGCACGAATCCGTGCACAGGGCCTCTAGTACTGTATAATTACAGTCAATGTTCGCAATGATTTTCATTTTTTCTCACCAACTCGGGAGAACCTATGCATGCAATTTAGAAGGAATTTCAATAAAGGCTAACCCAAAAGGTTTCTAGTCAACCGAAGGTTAGCTGGCAGTCAACCAGAAACTTGAATAAGAGTACTACTACATATTCAGGAATTACCAGTAGCGGTTTGGCCTTCTTTGAATATACCATCACCACACTGACTAAAACTACACCGGTTACCATGTCAAAGGCATGCAAATTGAAAAGATGATCAATGATCCCACTGTGTCCTTCCTTATCAAATCACCTGTATGGGCGCATATTTTGAGAAAACATTATTTTCTCTTCCTTTTCTTTTAGAACATAATTACATATTGCCTTTCTATATTTTAACTATAGACTTTTTGGGGTGGGGGTGAGGGGTGGGGGAACGAACTCTCCCCCCCCTACTATGTATATGTATATGTTTTGCTTTTCCTATTGGTTTTATCTGTACTACTTTAGCCAGAGACCTGTGGGGGTGGGGGGTTGAAGAACGGATCCTTGGTATGTTAAAGACAAAATGGCAACTTCACACAGTTTTCAAGTAAATAGAATCCCTGATATAACTGCAACGTAATATGTAGTTTGGGTGGTAGTAAAAAAAAAAAATCTTTTAGCAACTTTGTCTCATACTTCACAAAATGAGCTTTGGCTCCGAGTCTCTTAAGGCACAAGACCTGATAGACAGCTTTTATTGGTGGCCTGCACTTCTGATTTGGATAAGATAAAAAAATACTATAATATAAATATAAATAAAAATAATAAGTAATTTTGTTAGAGTTTGAAATCATTGAGTGAAATTGGAGGAAGAAATCCAAATAAAACTAACATCTGGTATGTGTAAATATTTGTTGCTAGTGTAAAAAAAAGTGTAGTTCAGACAGTGCAAAACTATTGGAGAAATGCCTTCAGAATAGACTTGACATCGTAGAATCACAGTGCTGTCTCAAAAATAGTGAAGGGCTGTCCATTGGAAGCATTCACAACCATATGGCCATTCTGAGTAATATCTGGATAATTCCTTTTGAAGTACACCTGTAATAAAAAAAGAGGCATGAGAGCACATGGGGCAATGCATTTCTATGTCCACTTCTTCATGTGAAGCAAATCATATAACTCACAGAGGCACAGTTAAAAAAAATACAGGGATGCTTTTATTCAATAAAGTAAGCCCCATTAAAACCCTCGGTAGGGCTGGGCTTAAATGCCAAACAACCTATAGATCCACTTACTAGTTCTGATCATTCCGATCCACAGATATGTTTTATCACTACATTAAATTGATAAGCAAAGTCATTTTACTGACTCAAAACCTGGAGATAAATTAAAAACAGGGTGACAAAGAGGCTGGGAAATCTAGCGTCTGCACGAGGGTTTCTCATTTTCACACATAAAATGAGCACAATAGATCTGGATGTTAATATCAGGTTGTAATCCCTGTATTTTATAAACTCTGATTGACAACTATTGAAACGCTGGCGTATATGTATGAAATATCCCAGCATTTAATTTGTGCGGCAAGGTAGTTATAGGGGCCATAGAAATGTGATCTGTGGATAGTGGGACACGATAATGAAAAGAGAAGCAAAAGCTTTAACAATGACGCAACCAGGCAACTTCTCTCAAATGTAAGATGATACCAAATAATAGGACGGTTCTTTGCCAAGCCTTTGACTTCTTGAATTCTACCAATTTCTAGCTGAACTAGGAGAGATACAGGTTTTCTGATAAATGTATAATCAGAACATAAAGGAAATGAAATGCTGTCAGGGCTCTCTGTTCCACAATCATCAGTTTTTAGCAGCTGTATCGTATCTCAGTGCCTTGACAGATGCGCATAACAAAATGAAATAATGTCAAGGCTTGTGAGCTCTTATCTCAAAATGTGTTTGGGTGAAAAAGGACTTCAAATGTAATTTTTTCCCCCCATAAGACGAATGTGGAAAGTTTTGTCTGAGTCTTTAAAACAGAAAATGTGCCATCTTTCTGAGGCTGACACGTGTCATGAGCTGGGTCTCTTAGTCATACGATCCTGGATCTATTTTATAAGACCTGGCTCCTAAAGATATTTGTGGTTGCTGTCAACAAAGTTATCATAGGAGACAATGAACTTCACATACAGAAATGAAAAGTGCTGAGAGAGCCACCTTATATTAAAGTGTACTTTTTCTCTTGCTGCTTACATACTTCCTATCTCAGAAACAGGACTGCATCTGAAATAACTATATATTTTCACTTAGGAGAGAAATAATAAATCCTTCAATAATGCTTGGATCCCACTGGGTGAAATCTGAGGCTATTTTGATTACAATGTAAGTATTTAAAAATAAGACCTGTTTTGGGAGCTAATTTATACTACCTCCCTCCTCCATTTTTTAAAGATAACCATATTTTGTGTGATTATATTTTACTAGAGGCCCGGTGCACAAAAATCGTGCACTCAGAGGGGTCCCTCAGCCTGGCCTGCACCCTCTCGCAGTCCAGGAGCCCTTGGGGGAAGTCCAACTGCCTCGGAGGCGGGAGAGGCTTCCGTCACCGCCACTGCACCGTGAGCCCAGCTTCTGGCTGAACAGCACTCCCCCTGTGGGAGAGCACTGACCACCAGGGGGCAACTCCTGTGTTGAGTGTCTGCCCCCGGTGGTCAGTGCATGTCATAGCAACTGGTTGTTCTACTGTTTGGTCAATTTGCATATTAGCCTTTTATTATATAGGATGTACTCCAAAAAACCTATTTCTTGGTGAAATTAAAAACAGCCAAGAGAACAAATGGAAATTGATTTTGTTTTCTACTGCTTGATAGTCCTTCCCAAATAAGCCAGTTACTTTCTCCATAACCCTCTTAATGTGACTTTTTAAATAAAGAATATGTTATTATTGCCCTGGCCGGGTAACTCAGTTGGTTAGAGAATCATCCCGATACACCAAGGTTACAGTTTGATCCCTGGGCAGGGCACATACAAGAATCAACCAATGAATGCATAAATAAGTGGAACAACAAATCAGTGTTTCTCTATGTTATTATTAGCAACTTTTCACTAAAATGGTCTTAGCTTCATGGTCTGAAATACTTGAAATTGAATACTGAAAACATGCTTCCTGTGTATAAAATCCTTGATTTGACCTATCTTTTTCTCATCTGTTGCCAAGTTTCATCATACACTGCCTAACATCAGAGGTGTGAGAAGGCATCTTTTTCACAGTGCGGATTATGAAGGTAGATGAGATGACCGAACACTTGTTAGCAGGGTGTATAGGCTAAGCCTTTGGAGAGGACAATCTCAGCTTTCTATTCTGGAACTCACTGCTGATCCGGGAAAAATCACTGAACCTCTACCCATACTGGCTGCCTCATCTGTGAAATGAGACAATGACTTACCTCACAGGAACTAATTAATGGCTACAAACTGCAGGCTGGAAACACCCCGAATTAAGTGTTGGGTGTGGTTATGATGCTGCTCAGAGAACTGGCCCCTTAGTCCATGGACAGCAGCAGCAGCACCCAGATCGAATGAAGAAACAAAACATCTGGGAGGCCCTTTTGTGGATCTCTTGATATTATCTTTATAGAACCCCAGAGTCATAGTGCAGTGAATGTGGTAACCGGGAGAGGCAGAAAGGTAGTTTAAAGATTACAGAAATTGGAGTACTAACTAGTGACTTTGAACAGTTACTTAGGCTCTTCTGCCTTAATTTCGCCCTTTGTCAAAAAGGGATAATGCCAACTCAGAACAATGTGTGAAGGCTAAAGAAGACAATGCGTGTTGGTTTCTTGTCGCTCTCCCCTTCCTTCTCTTGGGTTTAGTTCATTATAATTTCATTAATATAGGTTGAAACTATTAATATAGGTATGTGCACTCACTAGTCAATAAAGCCACCATCATGGAATTAGGTCTTACTAAATGCAACGGCAATAAAAGGTCCCCTGCATGAGCACAGCTGATGGCTGGCTTGGTTGGAGCGTTGTCCCGTACACTAAAAAGGTTGTGGGTTTGATCACTGGTTGGGTCACGTAAGGGAGGCAACCCACTGCTGTTTCTTTCCCTTTTTCTCTCTCCCTTATTCTCTCTCTCTAAGGTCAATAGACAAGCCCTCGAGTGAGGTTTAAAAAGAGAGGGGGGAGTTCCCTTGCATAGATAATGGAGAGCCTTTTTTTTTTTACATTATACTCATAAGCCATTATTCATTATGTTGAATTCTGGTTAAAACTCTGTCAGTTCATTCTCCCTGAACTGTATGGCCCAAGTTCAAAGCCAGTAACTCTCAAACTAATCTTTAAGGCAGGTCTAACTTTGGTGTACATATTGGCATGTGTGTTGTCAAAGTTAAAGAGGGTTAGAGGGGATGTCTGCTTTTAAGATAATGGAAATAGATTTTCTTTCCCCTTTTCCTCTTAGAAATCACCCTAAACAGCAAGGATATGAAATTAAAGAAAAATCCCATCTTTGATGAAATCAGGAGTCACCTGAAATCCCAAATGGCAAAATACTCGGAAGAGCTGCCATATGCAACTGAATCTGATGGGGCTGTGACAAGACAGAGAGAGGGTCCCGATGGGAACAGATCTCAGCAATCATGGAAGAGCACAGTTCTACAACCCACTGGCAAACTCTACGATGTGTCAACAAGGAACCATATAGATTCACTATCTTTCCCTGAAGCAGACATACTGGTTAGGTCCAAGGAGAAGTGAGGTTCTAAAACCCAAGTAGTACCTGGCCAGCATGGCTTGGTGGTTGAGCAACAACCTAGAACCAGGAGGTTACTGTTTGATTCCTGGTCAGGGCATGTGCCTGGGTTGCAGGCTCGATCCCCAGTAGGGGGTGTGCAGGAGGCAGCTGATCAACGATTATCTCTCATCATTGATATTTCTATCTCACTCTCCCTCTCTCTTCCTCTCTCTGAAATCAATAAAAATATATTAAAATAAATAGATAAATAAATAAGTTAATTAACTTTAAAAAATGCAAGTAGCATTGTAACTGCCCATCTCTGCAGCTAGAGAGGATGCAGGCTAAATGAATATACGTTCTCAATTTTTCTCTTGCATAAGGGCATACACACACATTCTTTTTCTGAATCAAAGGAGCTTCCATGTTAAGCAGAGAGAATTCTCTTTATCCTGAAATAATGACATAGCCACATTATCCATAAATATATATGTCTAGGAAAAAGTCATTTAATTCAGTAGCAGGACCTTTTTTTTTTTTTCAATTCTCATCCAAGGATATGCTCATTGATTTTTATAAAGAAAAAAAAACATCAATGTGAGAGAGAAACATCGATTGGTTGCCTCCTGTAAGCACCTTAACCAGGAATTGAAACTGCAACCTAGGTATGTGCCCTAACCGGGAATTGAACCCCACAATGATTTTGGTGTACAGGACAACACTACAACCAACTGAGCTATCTCTCTACCCTGGCCAGGGCAGGACCTTTTATAATAATAACAAAAAAGAAGTAACAGCATCTGTAAAATATCAGAGATTTAAGTATTTTTTAAAGATTTGAAGGTAAACAAAAGGAAAACTACTTAAACAACTAAAATTTGGTGGAAAACTAAGAAAGGGAAGATATGTTTATCAGGGGAGTCAAATCATAAAAAAGAACTAAAGTATTCCTAACAGAAATGAAAAGAGCATACATAATACAATGAGAAAAATTTTTTTTCAGGCTACAAATTAAAAAGCTAAAAACAAAACCCAGAACACTAAAAACTGAAAGCATAACATGACAGAACTAAGATAGGACAGAACTATAATCTCAATAAATGTAAATGGGCTAAACTCATCTTTTTAAAAAAAGGGCTAAGATTAAATCTCAGAGCTAAGCCTAACTACATGCCAGTAACAGAAGATACACCTAGTTTGATATTAAAAGACAATCAAAGACACACCTGGCAAATGACAAACAGTGAAAACAGGGGACTCAATTTTAGTTTTAAACCATCATGGATTCAGGGTCAAGAACATTAAATGAATAAAAGAAAAACACTTAAAATATATTAGAAATAGAGTTCATAGTGAAAACACAAGACATGAAGATCTGTGGACTAAAAACCATAGCACCAAAATTACCAAAAGAGAAATGACAAGAACTATATTGGAACTTGTTACAAGTCACCTAAGTCCAAATGACATCAAATGAACCTAAATAAATAAGGTTAGAGAAGACTTAAATAATGTGATTAATGAAGTAGATCTAATTAAAAGTTATTAAGCCCTCTACCCTAAATAGGCAATAGTTCATCTTTTTAAATGCCCAAAGATTATTTTTAAAAATTGCTTATATACTAGAACACAAAAAGCATTAATTCTGAAAGGAAACAGTACAGATACCATTTTTCATCACAAGACAATGAAAATCAACACTGATGAGTAAATTGAAAACAAACATAAAACCCCAATCACCAGAAAATTTTAAAGGCCTCCTTCTTAAATAATTCTTGGACCAAAGAGGAAATCAAAACCAAATTGCAGAATCTCTATCTAAAAATTTAACTATGACAAAGCACTACACAGAACCTCTAAGATATAACTAGAACAATATTCAAAGAACAGTTCACTTTAAAAGAACGAAAACAAATGCATTCAAAAAGTAAATAACAATAAAATAAACCAAAAGAAGGAACTAAAAAAGATAAAAACAGACTGATAAACTGTAAATTAAAATACAAAAACAAGTAAACCTGAGAGCTCCTTTAGAGGGAAAAACAGTTAATTAGAAGGAAAAAAGGGGAATAGAGAAGAAGTAAGCATAAATACTATACAGCCACAGAAAAGAATGAGATAACTCTATGCATTGGCATAATCTGAGATATCTATAATAATAAAAGCGTAATATGCAAATTGACCGAACAGCAGAATGACCATTGGGATGACCATGCTATGACACCCACTGGCACCAGCCCAACCAAGGCGGGTGCCATGTGATTGGTCGGGGGCCCGGCCATCGCCCCATGATCGCCCTGCAGAGGGAGGCTCAGGCCACTGGCCGATTGATCAATGGGGGGCTCCACGATCACCCCAAAGCAGGAGGCCCAGGACACCGACTGGCAGGCTGTGGTGGGTTGGCGGGGCCTCCCTCTGCGGGGGCGATCCATCACGGAGCCCCGGCCAGGTGGGAAGGGCCTACCTCTTTGGGGTGATCCATTGTGGAGCCCCGTGATCTATCACTCCAAAGAGGGAGGCCCAGGCTATCCGGCGGGCGGTGCTGCAGCAGGTTGCCTGGGCCTTCCTCTGCAGGGGCGATCCATCGCAGAGCCCCGACTGGGTGGGCAGGGCCTACCTCCTTGGGGCGATCGATCGCGGGGCTCCTGGACTGTGAGAGGGCACAGGCCAGGCTGAGGAACACCTCCCCACTCCCCCCGACCCCCAACCCCCATGCACGAATTTCATGCACTGGGCCTCTATTAATATACATCAATAGAAGAGTCAATGGTGCCTGGGCTCCATCCTGGGCGAAGAGCTATGATGACAAGAGTGGTACAGTGACTTACTTTTGCTTTATACATTTTAAAAACTAATTAAAGAGTAAAGATTTTTAATTTTGCAGCATTAAATGCATTATTTGTTTAATAACTATTACAAATAAGTTTTAACTTTTTAGAGTCTCTAAAGCTACTGAGAAAAACTTTGGATGCTTCTTTTGTTATTACTTAGAGGAAAGGGTTCAACCCACAGAATTAAAAAAAAACACATCTCCTATGTGTTAAAAAAAACGATCTATATTCTATCATTGATGGGTAGAATTGTTTTATATTTGTGATATATGCTTTATATTCTTCAAAGCACTTAGGCAAACTCTCTCTCATCTCATCCTTGTCATAACAGTGTGAAGAAGCTGGGCAACTGAGGACTATAGGTGAGACAGGTGAGGGCAGGTGTGCATTACAGGTAAGAACTCTGAGGCTCAGAGACATTGGGGGACATATAAGCCCATTTGGCCACCAAGTGCCTCTTAGGCTCCTAGAATCTAGGACATTAATATTTTGTAACTTCTGGGTTGTATCTGGTGATGACACGAAGAGATAAAATAACACCTCTGTCACACACTAGGAACCAAGGAACTTCGAAAACCTCTGTGTTGGTCTGCTTCATCATGGAAGAGAACGAATGGCAGGCATTCATCCTTTGGAATGAGCTGAACTGTGTCCTCTCAACATTTACATGTGGAAGTCCTAACCCTCCAATACTTCAGAATGTAACTGTATTGGGTCAATAAATGAGGTCATATTGGTGGGCCCTAATCTAATCTGACTGGTGTCCTTACAAGAGGAGGAGACTGGCACACAGACACATACCAGGGAAAACCATGTGAAGATACAGAAAGCGAGATGACCACTTACAAGCCACGGAGCGAGGCCTTAGGAGAAACCAATCTTGCGCCACCTTGAGCTCAGAATTCCAGCCTCCAGAACCGTGAGGAAATAAATTTTGTTGTTTAATCACCTTATTCTGTGGTACTTCGCTATGGTAGCCCTAGCAAATTAAGGCACCCTTCAATTCTGTCTCTAAAAAGTACTTTCGTTACAATTTTATGATCATCTAAAAGGGTCCACTGGAGAGTGATTCAGCTTGCCCGCACCAATATTTTCCAGAAAAGCAACTATGTGGTCAAGAAAACGTGACCTAGAAGTGAACTTTTCCCAGATGAATGAATTCTTTTCAAATGAATGAATTCTAATCTGTTAGAGCGTAAAGCATGCTGATTTAGCTAATCCTCCTGGTATAACAGTTTTGAATGATGCATTGATATTTGATGCTGGCACATTTAAATAGTTGACAGTCTATCAGTTTGTTCTCCCAAGAGGACCAAATGTATACAGAAATAATGTCAAGAAGATCTTCAACTGGAATGAGAATCAAGATATGTATTTCCTGCCCGGCTGGTGTGGCTCAGTGGCTGAGCATCTATGAACCAGGAGACCACAGTCTGATTCCCAGTCAGGGCACATGCCCGGGTTGCAGGCTTGATCCCCAGTGAGGGGTGTGCAGGAGGCAGCCGGTCAATGATTCTCTCTCACATTGATGTTTCTATCTCTATCTCCCTCTCCCTTTCTCGCTGACATCAATAAAAAATATATTTTAAAAAAAATAATAACATTTACTGAAGGAACAGATTATAGCCCCACCTTCATTCTAAGGAATCTTAGTTTCCTCACTGTAAAATGAATGTTGAATTGTATTATACTTATCTATGATCTTTTCTCATTACTTAACACCTTTTTAAATGGAGACTTCTACACTTAGGTGGGGACACAGCTCTCTGATGTAAAATGCCCGATCTCAAAGAACAAAAAGGGTTTGTGAGATTCCTGGCTGTTTTTTGTGACTAAATTTATACAGGGAATCCCAAAGGATCCATCGGAGTTAGGGTCAGGATTAGGGTTGGAGAAGCTTTGACCAGAGACAATGTAGTAAATGACAGCACTGTGTGAATTCCAGGCATAAAAAGGACTAGTATTCCAAGTGAAGCTTGCTTACGTTCACATACAACGTAAGAACTGGGGAAAAGTTCAGAACACAGACTTCGCCATCCCTAAATCTAGGGCTGCACTCCAACTCTGCCAATGGTTCAGCTAGCTATGAGACCCCGCGCAATTTCCTTTCCCTCTGCAGGTCCCCACCTCCTACCCAGGCACACCGATTAGCACAACCGGCACCACAGTGCATGGCACCCATGTTTCAGAGCCTCATCCTCCTCACTCATCGCCATCACTGCTCAACACAGAAACTGAGTATCTCTGCTCTTCCCAAATTTTTTGGTTTACATGTCAACGATCAGAAGCATGCCTACCATTTCCCTGGTAGATCTTTCTAGACACAGTGATCAATATCCTGCATTTCCGCCCTCAAACTCTCAAATTTCTGGGATGTATCTCGACACACCATTTGCATCTCCAATGTGCTGAGCACCAATTAGAATGAAATGCAATGGAGCTGTAAAATATGACAATCGGAACCCACAGAGTCCAAATGTGTAAAAAGCCTAATCTGAACTCTCTCAGGCACACATGCCTGCACAGGTGAGCATCACACTTCCCATACCCCACCCCACCCCCACCTCCACCATGTCTGCCAGTGCTTAGCAGACCTGACTTCAACCTGGGACGTGTTGTTAAGACCCAGCCATGAAGCTTTGTCTCCGGAGGCTTATAATTGACAAGGGCACAGAGTGCTTGTTAGAACCGCTTGGTGCCAGATCGCGAGGAGTGAACTGCTGAGACGGACTCTAATTACCACTCCGCCTGGCGCGCTCACCTGTTTTGCTGTTTCAGTGAGGGCAGCAGCTTCTGCCTTGCCCAGCTGTTGCACCATCTTGTAAAATAGGCTCTCTTTATTTTGCAGCAAAACATAGGGCTCATCATATTCTTTCAGTCTTCCTGAATCCAAAACCTGTTAATCAGCAGAAAGAAACCCATTAGCACACAATGTTTTGCAGCAGCATATTATAACTCAGACAATGTTTCGGAAAGAGGCAGGGGAGGGAGAATAGAGAGAATCTATTTGGGTGGTAGGCCTGGCGGGTGTTTAAATGGGTTGATTACCCTGTTTTACTAGGCAGACAAAGGCCTCAACCCGACCTTTTATTATTATAATGTTATAGGAAAGGAAGAAAAGGAGAGTTTTAGGCTATGATTAAGGGCACTCAGCAGTCCCCTGGCATTTTATATTCTGCCAACGGCATTTTGGGTTGTTTCCATTAGTTAGTGCTTTTAGCTCTCAGGCTCTGAGCTCTGAGGGCTATTTATACACATATTCAGAGTTGGGAAGTTTCTTGATTTAAGAAAATCAAACTCAATTTATTTAAAAGGTGATGACCGGACAGCAAATTAATTGCTGAGCTGGTTTGACAGAATCTGAGCAACATTTGGAAAAGAAGTAAACACTTCTGGGGTTCCCTGGAACATGCCACCTGGCAGGAGGGGACAGCACCCCTGCGCGGAGACTCGGGCGCATCTTGAGGTTGGCTTTGGATGCAATTTATTATTCGGAGAGGGGAAGGCTGGCTGAATGAGCTGCCACCTAAGCAGCTTTAGCATAATTGCTCTGCACAGAAGAAATCTCCAGAAATCCAATTTTCTCTTTGGATAAGACTAAAGAAGCAATTAAGAAATCGAGCTCCAAATTCCAATGATCAGGGCCCACACAGCGCACGGGGGCAGCCCTGTCGGAGCTGCCGAGGATCTGAATATCTGTGTTCACCATAATCTTTCCTTGCTTCTTTTTTTCTCTTTCTCCAGTGGCTTGCCCTCCAGCCATTTTATCGCTCATTAATATGTCCACTGGAAACTGAAAGGGAGAGGAAGGGGCTCTTTACTCCGCATTTCGACTTATTAGTGGCTTTGGTTAATGGCTTCAGACAGAGGGGAAAAAAGAGTCTGAAACAATTGGCCCAAATGAGGTACCAAGGCAAACAGCTCTGATGGTAAGTGGCACTTAGTTGTTCACTTAGGCCGTATTTAGAGTAAATTTATCTTAAAAGAATATGCTGACAATGTAGGCAGGACACACAGGTTGCTTTTCCACATCTAGGTATTACAGTTAATGGGAGACATTTATTAGGTCTCTTATAAAGGGCATTTTCCCGTTCATCTTTTGTTTACGACTGTGAACCATTGCTAAGGGCAGCTTTCTCAGAGGAGTTCAAGAATAATTGAATCTGTCACATCCACATAATAATTAAAATGTCCTATAATTTGGCATGACAATTTAGATGCCCTGAATGTATAATTTACTTAAGCATAGCATTATAGAGCGTAACCACTCCTCCTGATGAAGAAAAACACACACGCAATTTTAAAATACATGTCTCTCTCACGCTAAAGGCTAAGTAAATAAGTGAATCCAATTACTTTATATGTAATGAAAAACTTGATATTCTGCAAAAGCAACAAGTAAGCTTTTAAAAATCACCATTGCAGAGATGGTGGGGAATGAGTTCTCTGGCTATAAAGATTCACATCATTTTTAATGGAGGTAACTACTAAGATCTTGTCCTTGTCCAACTTCCTATCTATTCAAATTTGACTGAATAGCAAATCTTTCCTTTTTCTTGCAGATTGTCTGAAAACACAGGAATGCCACTGAGATGAGGAGTTTTCAGAATTGACCAATATCTAAAAAGGCAGAGCCAGAAACATTAATGTTCTCAAAAAGCAACAGGACTAACAATAAAATGACAGGAATATCATTTAGGTCTAAATATTTTGAGCCTTATAAGCATTAGCAATTAATGGCCATGCATTATATTTCATAAGGGAAATTTTCTTTTTTCTTTTTGGCAGGGGAATGACAGAACTGTAGTAATTTGTTATAAGTTTGATAATTTATTAAGGTTAAATTTTAACTTTTGTAAGAAATACTGTAAAGATGGAAAATAAATACACCTCTTTAATACTCTTTTGATATACATTAAAAAAATACAGTATCTTAAAATGAACTATATTAGTATAGACCCAAATGGATGAATTCACAAAATCTGAGAGATGAGATGCCCTGGCATATATGCAATGTTACAAAGGGTATAGCTACCTTAAGATCAATAAAATCACCCCATAATGAAAACAGCAGCCTTTTGAATTTGAAAGGGAACATAAAAATAGATATGGGTTGAGCATTCACTATGCTACCTGCTTTAGTCACCAGTTAATTCTCAAAATAGAGTAGACAAGCACAACGCAAAATTTCCTTCCTCCTTCCCTTCCTTCTATCCATCCATCCTCCCTGTAAGCATTAAATGAGCACCTAATACCACAGCACTGTTTTAGGAACAGGAGATTAAAAAATGAGCCAGACACAATCTGCAGCCAGAGATAGTCTGCAGAAGGCTGAATCAGTTAAAGAATTTGGCTGAGGCTGCAGAATCAGTAGATGGCAGAGCTGGGATCTGAACCCAGGTCTGAACCTGCATCCTTTCTTCTCCATGTGAGTACCCAGGGAAAGACACTGTTTATTATCAAAAGCAAAATATTTATTTTTATCAGAAGTAAAATAAGGGAGATGAGAATTTTAACATTCAATTTTCTAAGATCCCTTTCCACATGGATACTATCTTATGTTAACTTAGTATAACTTAAAGAAGTATGCCGGTAAACATAAACATTTCTCCTGTCCACTTTCCACTGCAATTTTATTATAATTAGGGCTCAAATTATTTACTGTGTGCCTGGTATATACTCACAGAAAAAGAAAACTGATTTTATTAAACTATCAGGATTACTAAAGAGCAAGTAACAGGTGACCAAAACACATTTAAGGAAAATGTAAGTAAACTTTCATTAGTTCTTGAGTTTATTCGGCAAACATCTATTGCATGCTTAACTGTGTGCATGTTATTAGCTGATTATTGCAGAAGGGGCGGAGCTATGTAAGTCGCAGCCCCTGCCTTTAGGGAGCCTACACTGAAAGAAGAGAGAGAAAAGGCCTCAAATGTCTATGATGCCAGAAAAAAAGCACAGAAAAGAATAAGGTAGCCCTAGAATAAGGTAGCCTTATCCAGCATCAGCCTGTGGACTGAAGGGTCCCAATTTGATTCCGGTCAAGGGCACATGCCCAGGCAGTGGGCTCGATTCTCAGTAGGGGGCATGCAGGATTCTCTCTCATCAATGATGTTTCTCTCTCTCTCTCTCTCTCTCTCTCTCTCTCTCTCTCTCTCCCTCTTCCTTCCTCTCTGAAATGAATAAAAAAATATTTTTTTTTAAAAGAAGAAAGTTAGCAGCAGAAGAGATGACTTCTAGCCACAGGTTCTGAGGACAAACTTCAAGAAGAGCAGTGAACTGGGCTTTGAAGAATGAATGGATAGACTTGAACATAAAGAAATAGAGATGAATGGATATAATCATTCCTCATACAAGGAACAACATGGACCAAGAGGGCTGGAGGTAAGCATGTCAACTCCAGGCCCTGGCATTGTACACGACAAGTAACAGGCACCCAATACAAGCTGGCTGAAAGTTATATACAAAGGAACTAAATTCAAGGCATGACTGGGTGACTGCCCAGTGGTGTAGTTTGGCAAAAATACAGGGTGAGATCAAGGTGGGAATAGTGTAGCTGTCTAACGCAGAGGATATAGGGATTATAGGATTAGGGATACAGCTTTGGAGGACCACATGCCTCAGGTTGATGGCCATGGGCGAGAGGGAAAGAAGTGAGGGACAGACAAGGATTGAGGATGAAGGCTTGAAACTCATTTATATCAAATCTTGGAAAAGAGAGGAGGGAAGGCAGTGCTGTGTAGACTAACCCAGGTGCTAAGGGAGCTGCTTTGGGATACAGGCTGAAGCAAGGCCAGGAATAGCCTTTCCCCTCTCAGTCTTTACATTTACTGGCCTGATCAATGACTCTAGACCTTTTAGAACAAGCAAACATAATACAACTCCCAATTTCCTTTGTGTACAGATAAAGAGGTATAACTTGGAATTTTTATTTTAACATCCTTTACAGCTATGAGAGGCCCCTGAAATCTCCCGCTGTGTCTGCATTCTTCCTGCAACCCAGGTTAAACTATAAATAAACCACACATTCAAGTCAGTGTGAGGGCAACCCCTCGGCCCCAGGATCTCTCCAGGAACGCCAGCCTCAAACCGCTCGCCGCTCTCTAGCACAGCGGTTCTCAACGTGTGGGTCGCGACCCCTTTGGCGGTCGAACGACCCTTTCACAGGGGTCGCCTAAGACCATCCTGCATATCAGATATTTACACTACGATTCATAACAGTAGCAACATTACAGTTATGAAGTAGCAACGAAAATAATTTTACGGTTGGGTCACAACATGAGGAACTGTATTTAAAGGGCCAGAAGGTTGAGAACCACTGCTGTAGCAGGCTGAGGAAAAATATATCACGTTGGATGAGTCCATCAGTTACATAAGCTCAATGAAGATGTGTTTATCAGGCCTGTGTATCTGCAAATATTCCAAGTAGCTGTCCTAGATATAAAACTAAATGGACCCATTGCAAAATAATTTAATCCACTTTAATTGGCAGGATGCCATCAGTGATAGTGGGATGGCTGCGGGGAGGGGTGGGGGGCAGTGCAGGGTGGAGGAAAAGCCTGGGGGTGGAAAAGCGATGCTGGGATAGTTTTCAATAGGCGACCAGCAATAAAGGGAGATCCCACTTAGCGCCAAGCAGGGTGGAGTGGGGGTGGGAGGGGGTTCTGAGTTTCAGATGCCCGCTCCTGGCTGCCAGGTGATGTAGGGGCACAGGAACAGTTATCCACCTTGAAGCTCAGTCCTTTGATTGGTAAAATAGGTGCCTGTGGTTTTCTCTGTGGTAAGTGTTACTCAAGATCCATTCTTAGGTCTTGAAATGGAAGCCATTCTTCACACCCGGGGAGGATGAAGACTAAGGTCACGGTGGCCTCCACAGCTGCTCCCGCAAAGTGTCTGCTAGTGCATGGAAGCCCCCTCCCCCTCTCCCTGGGGGACTAGTTTTTCTCCCAGATTGTGCTTTCGGTGTTCAAATGAGTTATTTTTTTCTCTGAAAATGTGAATGAAATCTCCTGGCCTATCTTTAAAGGAGCTTTCCTCTTCTGAAATGTTCTTACTGTGACCATGCAGGCTTAAAGACAAGTTCCATAAAGATGAAAAATAGAATTTAAATAAAACTCCAATTAACTTTGAGTTCCCTTTTGTGCTTTTCCAGGTGGTTATGTTAAATAGTATCCAGTTTTGATTTCTCTGGGAAAAACCACTAAGGAGAGGTTGGAGTTCGGGAAGAAAGGGTAAAGATTATAAAACCATAAGATGGCCTATAAACAGAAGAGGTGGAATCTGAGTTTCTTAGCCCTGGTTTGGGTTCTCTAGACTTCATTCCCAAATAACTCGCTAACTCCTGACAGTGAAATGTTGAACACAGGCGACAATATTGTCAGAGCGGCAGCAGACTGTCACACGCTTCTCTTGCTCACACTCCTGGGGAGTATCCTGGGGTGTCATCAAGACTGAAGTGAGCAGGGACTGGAGGAGAGAGCTGTGCTATTGGCTGAAAACGGGTCACAAGCAACCAGCTAATCCTTAAAACCACAGAGAAGGCGCCGTCTTTAATGCAGAGATAGTGGTGAGTCTTAGGAGAAAGGATTTCTAATGTGTCTGTCTTGCTCCACTGTTTTGTGGCAACTGAGCAAATGAGGAAGATTAAATTAGCTGTCATTACAACTACATCATGTTTAATAAAGTTAAAATTGAGAGAACATCTTTGTAAAATAGAATTCTAAGCCTAACACATTAATGACACTTAATGAACCAAAACTGGGTAAATCCCTTCGGAGAGCCAACACACGAACAAAGCTATTAATTGGGTCACAGTTGTTTCCCAACAAGCCTTTTGTTTGATTTACTCACAGTAAACAAAACCATATCCATCCGTCTTTGTGCAGAAGTATTCACCAGCGCAACAAAATATAATTATTACACCTTTAGCACTTGCAATTACACGACTTTAGGATGACAACACTGTTGGCTATGCCCTTCATTAGCATCTGTCACTTCCCCAGCCACTCCCCAGGCTGGCCACCCGCCCTCTGAAGCATTAGGCTTGGCAGCTGATTGACTTGTCTTTATGTCCTTAAACCTTTCAAAATAACAGAACAGATAAATCACCTGTTTTCTGGAAAGGAAATAGGTATTTCTAAAGAAAGCAAGAAGAGCAAATTGCTTCAAAAAATCTCAGCTTTGTGATTTATTCAGTGGCCTAGACCAGTGGTCGCAAACTGCAGCCCCTTGAGTGTGGCTCTTCCACAAAATACCACGTGCGGGCGCGCACGTACAGTGCGATTGAAACTTCGTGGCCACACTCAAGGGGCCAAAGAGCCGCATGTGGCTCGAGAGCTGCGGTTTGCCGACCACTGGCCTAGACTGAGACGCTAGAGGTTATTCGTGGCGCTTTGCCGAACTAAAGCCAATTGATAATCAGAAGCTCTAGAATAACATGTAGATGGAGCACTTTATTGCTCCTGGGGTGGATGGAGCAGAGAGAACAATTCCTCAACTCTGAGCTAGGGAAGAAGGTCTAATCCTGCCACTCCCTACAGGAGTCAGCAGCAAAAACCAGCTGACCCAGGTGCAAACTAGTGGCCACGCTTTCATCTCCTGGTAGGACACCTCACCCCCCCCCCCACCCCCAACCCCTGGTGACTGGAGTTGAGAGCAGGAAGGTAGCTGCGTGGTGAAATGCAAAGTCACCGCAGAAAACAAGATTGGCCCTCATGCCCGGACAGTGTGGCTTAGAGGTTGCATGTTGACCTATAAACCAGGAGGTCACAGTTTGGTTCCCAGTCAGGTCACATGCCCAGGGTGGGCTTGATCCCCAGTAGGGGGGTGCGCAGGAGGCAGCCTATCAATGATTATCTCTCATCACTGATGTTTCAATCTCTCCCTCTCCCTTTTTCTCTGAAATCAATTAAAAAAAAAAAAAAGATCAGCCATGGCAAAGGTAACAAGCTCGAAAGAGAGTCCTTGCACTTCCCTTCTCCAAATCAACTTCTCCCTCAGTCTAGCCCAGTGATGGCGAACCTATGACACGTGTGTCAGAGGTGACACGAGAACTCATTTTTTTGGTTGATTTTTCTTTGTTAAATGGCATTTAAATATATAAAATAATATATCAATAAATATCAAAAATATAAATCTTTGTTTTACTATGGTTGCAAATATCAAAAAATTTCTATATGTGACACGGCACCAGAGTTAAGTTAGGATTTTTCAAAATGCTGACACACCGAGCTCAAAAGGTTCACCATCACTGGAGCCCATTCACCAAGAGGCTCTAGCCTTATACCTAGAAACTAGCACTGACTCCTCTCTCTTCCCTCAGATCCCACATTCAGCTCATCACGCAGTCTGCGTGGGCTCTACTTCGTTATCTAGTCCAATCATTTTACCATCTCCACCTCCAGCACCTCAGTCTAAGCCACCGACATCCGGTGGGGAGAGAGGACTCAATCGTAAAAGCCGGAGTGAACGCCGCCTTTGGAGAACTGAAAGGTGATCAATGTGGTTTTAACGAGAGGAAAGAGGGAGAGCAGAGTGGACATGGCTGGAAGGGTAGGGAGGGGCTGGGCTATACATCACTTTGTAAAACCACATGAAGGATTTGAATAGACACTGATTAAGAGAGAGAAAATTGAGGTTGTTGAAATCTACTAGGAGATACTAACAAGTACAGTATTAAACAAATGGACATACTTTGATAAAGGCAACAGAGCTGACAAGTTAAGGAGATACTCATGAACTAGATGGTTGGGAATGTGGGTCAAACGGTGATGGCTAAGATTTAGGAGTGACCAACTGAGAAGTCAGCCAAATTCTGTCCTTCCTTGCTATTTCCCTAACATACATTCTAAGGTAACAGTATTTCTAAGTAACAGATAATAAAAGAAAGCTGCTACCTTCAATGCTGTAATACCAAAACCCCAAAATAAATCTATGTGGTACATTTAGGAGCAAAGATTTTATTCAAACGGATCCCCAGATGAGCCGCCAAATGAGCCGGAGATGAAGCCTCTAAATAAAGCATCTAAATAAAGACTGACAAAGTGAACCGGTGAACCTCACAGCATCAGTCATTCACTGTGGAAGAAGGATGCTTTATGGGACAGTCTGAGAAATACAATGCTAGGGATGAGAACAACAAAATGACAGGTAGAATGCAGAAATGAAAGGTTATTTTCCGATAACCATTCAAGAACACAAAATGAAAGATGAAGGATGCTTAATGCTAAACAATGTTTTTGGAATCTAACAAGTCTCTGTCATGTAATGTTGGAATGTCACACGGTCACTCACAAAAGTCTGTGGGAGTGGCCTGCTTCCTGCTGCTAGCCCAGCTGACCGGCGGCACCGCCTGAAGCCTGAACGTTGTTTGGGTTGGAAATCCCCCACTCCTGTGTGTACATTGCCAGACCTCACTCCTCTACATGCCCAGCTCTGGGGAGTGACACGGCTAAAGGCACTGTGTCGATGCTGACAGTCAATTATCTTCTCAAGGTCCCCATTGATGATGCAATCTGACGGAGCATGTATATGAAGTTGGGTGGGAAATAATATTCCTGCAAGCACCGAGGAAGTCAAAAGAGACAGCTCCATTACCATTGGACATAAGGAAGTTCGGATATTAACGATCATTTTAACTGGCCGTTTAACCTGTTTTGTATGGATCATAAAAATCACTGGTTAACTTCATCTGCTGCCTTTTGTGCACTATGCAGGCCTTCTTTATCTATTTACTTCTATATTACTAACCAGAGCATCACTGGACACTGATATTTAGTGACAACAGTCAGTGCCCACAAGATTGAAGAAAATCGATCCATAGACCAAAAATAGCTTACATTCTTTGGGCTCATTTGCAGCCAAAGGTTTTTCAGTTGAAGGATGATCTCCTTTTCATTTCATAAAGCCACATTCTAAGATCTCCTGAAAGTGAGTAACGGGGAAAAAAGAGAAAGAGAGGAGGTAAAAGAAGGAAGAGAGGGAGAGAGAAAAGGAAGGGAAAGACTGAATTATGAAAGAAGAAAGAGCCCATCAAACCTGGAAGGAAGACAGAAAACATATCGAGAGACCAAGGCTTGGAGCCTGCCATGTGTGCAGTACCCGGATCTACTGTGCAAGGGACCTGCTGGCTGTACCTACAGTCTCTCAGCCCCAGTTCTACCTTCTTGCTACCCCTCATGTGTGGCACTGGAGCTGGGTCTCTGCAAACCACATTTCAGAGGCTCCTTAGCCAGTTGGCTCTTCGTTAGGCTGTGCCACTAGGAGACAGAAAACACACCGTCTACCTGGTTTCTGCCGCTGGTGCCAACATCCCCCCAGCAGGAGGACCTGACTCCGGCCTCCATGTTCTATTAGTACATTGAGAAGGAGCCTCATTGTGTCCTTCACATATGCCCAGCTGGCCCCTCCTTGGAGGTCTGAGCATCGACTCTTCCCTGGCTCTTCTTCGAGTTCCTAAGTATGGAGAGCTGTCCTAGGGCGTGACAGCTGCTCCCTAAAATTATTTCCCCAGGTTTTCCTTTCACTCTTCTAGCCCTCTTATTCCATGTAGCAAATTTCCTGTATCAAATCCTTTCTGTTGAAATACTTTGTTTTCTGACTAGGCCCTTTCTTCTCAAAGACTCCCTTCTGACAGCACAGCCTGTGAATGTCCCAACAGCTGAGAAATTCTGCAGCTTTACCCAATAACCACCTGGCGGTCTAAATGAAGGCTAAATTTTTGATTAAGGGAATCCAAAATGAAACAACTGTGACATAGCAAAAATGACTGTTCTAGCACTCTGTAATATGAAGCCATACCTTTAATTTGGAATATTTTCATGGTTGGCCATCTTAAGTAAAAATAACAATTCAAATAAGCTTTTAGTATGAAAATATGAGATTAGTGGGTATATTACTGAATAGCACATCTGAATGTGTAAAGTATTTGGATTATTGTCAAGAATGAAAGGAAAAATTAACTTATTGTAGATGTCTATCAAGCTTAATAAGAAAGGAAAAATTGAAAAACAGGTACATAAATAGAAACTGGAATTCCACAGGTGGGAGTCTTACCATGATTTTGTCACTGTCGATAATGGTGTTCAACCTGTGTGCAATGGTTAGCACCGTGCAATGGGCAAATTTCTCACGGATTTTTTTTTGTATTAACTCATCAGTTCTGGAATCAAAGAAGTTGAATTTAGTTCAGTAAAGACAGACTTAAGACTTAAAAATATAATATGATATTTATATAATGTTTCTAAAAATCAAAACTTTAAGCATGATCTTGTTCTTTAAAATCTAAGTAGAAAGTCTATTTACAAATTTACAACTTTTCATAAAAAAATGGAAGATATTCTTCCTTTCAAATTGTTTGAAACTATGAGGAATTGAATTTAGGAACTTAGCTCTCTCAGGAAGCTTAATAGTAACATTAACAGCATACATATTTTGGTTTCTTCCTCTGCTTACCAGAATTGATTCTTCAAGGGTTATCAAGAGGTATCAAAGAGAGCACTCAGAAAACTCACCACCATCATTAAATGTTTCTCATTTTACCACATTTAAAATTCGGATACCAGGTTGTGTGGAACTCAGCCCTGTACCTGAGATCCACGTTTGCTGTCGCCTCATCAATGATCAATATCCGATTTTTCCTGAGAATGGCTCTGGCAAGGCACACCAACTGTCTCTGTCCGACACTGAAGTTCGATCCAGATTCTGCTAATTCAGTATCCATTTTGCCGGGAAGATCTTCGATGGCTTCTTTAAGTTGTACCTGTTGATGTAGAAAGAAGAATGGTGTTTTCCTCAACTACTATTGAAGCACACAAGCCTCCTAGACATCAGAGCTTTGGAATCCTTGGGACTTCTTCCATGTCTTCCGTGTATGGCCACATGACAGGGACAGTTATTTCCAATTAGTGTTCACTAAGAAAGATGGATACGTCAACTCAGGACAGAAACGTTCTGATTTAAGAGCATAAACTTTAATGGGAATCAAGATTCTTCTTAGTTGCCATCAGTAGGCACAGTCTGTTCAAGTTCTATCAATGTCATTAAGACATATAAAGTATGCAAAATAAAATGATTCCTGCAGTAAAATATAGAAAAATTTTAAATGTTTCTTCTAATTTTTTAATTCAAATTAAACTACAGGAATTTATAGAGACAAAGAATAGAACAGTGGCCCTGGCTGGTGGCACAGTGGTTAGAGCATCGGCCCACCCACTGTAGGGTCACAAATTCTATTCGGGTAAAGGGCATGTACCCAGGTTGCGGATTCATTCCCCATCCCCACTCAGGGTGAGTGCAGGAGGCAACCAGTCTCTCTCTCTCTCTCTCTCTCTCTCTCTCTCTCTCTCTCTCTCTTGCTCCCCCTCCATCTCTTCCTCCCTCCCCCCACTTCCCTTCCACTCTCTTGGAAAAGCAATAGAAAAAGTGAAGCTATAAAAGAAAAAAAAAGAGTAGAACACCAATTGCCTAGGGACTGGAGGGTTAACTGTAAATGGGGGTGAGAGAAATGCTCTAAAACTGGATTGTTGTGATTATATAACTATAAATTTACCCAAATCACTGAATCACACTTACACGGTGTGCATGCAGGGGGCAACCGATCAATGTTTCTCTCCTTTTTCTCTCTCTCTCTCTCTCTCTCTCTCTCTCTCTCTCTCTCTCTCTCTCTCTCCAATGAAAATATATCCTTGGACAAGGATTAAATAAGAAAGAAAGAAATTAACAGATTGATGAGTGATAGCCAATAAACAGGGGCACAAAATTATCATGTCAACTAACACACACCAAGGGTAAGTGGGCAATGTTTTCATGGTATTTCCTAAACACTGAAGCACTTCTATGAATGTGTTCTTGAATTGCGTTCATGATGGAGGTCCAAGCCCAACAAACAAATTCTCAGTTAGGGTTAAATATGGTCATTGTGAGTGAGGATTAAAGATGGTGTTGGTATTCAACATTCACATGAAAGATATACAAAGTGTAAGGTGTAAGATTTGAACTGTGGTGCATTTACTTGTACTGAGATTACTTGTGCTGAAAATTATAAAATGAAGATGTCAACTCAGCCAATTGCCCTCCATTACAAGGAAGAGTACTTACTGCGCATTCTCTTTACGACACATATTCATAAGTCTACACCCCAGGTGACAGAACTGATCAAAGGTATAACAGTGGCAAGGCTTTTCATGCTGAGCTGACTTCATGTGTGCAAACTGGTCTATCTTACGATCAATACCCTGGCTTTGAAGAAATAATCTCACACTTTTGCCCAACTCAGATGACATCTCATCACTAGTCCGGTTTTTTACCATCTTTGAGGTTGTCCATACCTGCCTGATGAGGAGTAAAGGTTGTGAGATGAAGAACAACAGACATGGGTTCCAGAAAACACTGTTTTCTGAGACTCGGTCTTCATTTACTAATCAGGGTTGGTTAGGAGAATGTCTTGAATGCCAAGGCCCTCTGCTAGTGTTATCACACATCCATGTTATAATTAACCCTCAGAACGGAAAAGAAGAGAACTGAGGCAGTATATCGTAGTAGCTAGGAGTTGCAATTGCTGGATTTGAAAACTAGGTAACAGGGTAATGACTGTAAATGTAGAAGAAATGTCCTTGTTCCTATAAGGTACACGTTTATGTATATAAGGGTGAATTGCAGCATTTAATGAACATTTCTGCAACTTACTTTCAAACGGTTTAGCAAAATATAGATTGCAGAAGAGAGAAAGCAAAAACTGGCAAAATGTTAACAACTAGTGACTTTGGGTGAAGGGCATACGTTTGTTCATCAGCCTAGTCCTTCGACTTCCCTGTGATATGAAAATTTTAAAACAGAGGGACCTTGAGGCCAGACAGCCTGGACATGAGTCTCACCTGGCTCTGCCAATTGGGCAAGTTCCTGGACTTTCTCTATCTTAGCTTCCTAACCTATAAATACTATCATATTAACAATAAAGGTGTCAACCACCTAACACTGTTAGAGTATAAAATTAGTATGTGTTGAGTTTACAACAGTGCTTGCTACAAAGCAAGAGATCAATAGATATTACCTGCTATTAATAATGTGGTTAGCTGGCTTCTCACCGTGGTCTGCTACATATTTCGTCTTTGCATTTATCAGGACTGAGAATGGGTATATATAATACAAATTTGTATGTTTTGACTTCTCATTGATGAACTGCTTAATCTTTAACCATTACTTATGCTATATTTATAGAGCTGCCATTTCGTTTTAGGTGCCAAAATCAGCACTAATTTCTAATGAACTTTCTTGAGCTTGCACCTGGCTATTTTTCAGGGCATATATCAAAAATGTATTTTCAGCATAATTTAAAATAAAATAACCAAGATGAGATGGGCAACATCTATAGAACTAGCTCCCTTCTGAATGTCCATCTCTACCAAGGGTGAAAGAGGAAGAAAAACGAAGAAGACATTATTTTTTTAAAAAAAAAAAAAAACAGCATCTTTTCCTTTTATCTGAATTTCTTAAGGAGGAAAACCATAGTATCCTCTTATTGATTCTTAAGCCAACCCTGTGAGTTTGGGTTCCCATTTGTAGTATGGCATCATTTATAAACCAGCTGATCAGGGTTTTTAGTTCTCCTAAAATTTGACCTCATTGCTTTCTATGTTTTTCAATGAAAGATTTGGTAAATTTTTTAAAAATTGGGATACCAACTCTTTTGCTGAAAAGCATACAAAAGTCATATAGAAATAAATCCGAGAGAATCGCAATGGTGGGGGTGATTGCTCACACTAAGAGGCAACAAGGGCAATTCCAGGAGCAACACACAGAAACCATTGACTTCATTTTGTGAAATAAATTCATGTTCATTTTTACACAGGAAGTTCCAAATGTGGCTTAAATAAAGGCAGATCTTAGTATTATCTACCACTTCTACCATCTCATCATTTCTAGACTTCTCAGAGGCTACTAATTTTTACTTTAATTTTGGCTCCTACAGATGAAATAAGTTACTGCCAAGTTCTAAGATAGTTTTTGAAAGGATTTGTCTCCCAATTAACATTTCTTCACTGTCTAGGGAACACTGTGTTTCTAGGGTAATATTACTATCTGAGAATCTGTGAAGACAGATCTCAAGCTCTGAAATACTCAGAAAAATCATTTACCAATAATTCCTGTTTTTCAAATGTGTGTCACAAATTCACCACTAACTGTGCCCTATGAATTCAAGAACAGGGATTGTTCTACCATCTATTTGATGGTTAACTATTCTCCCCGCCTCTTCTCTTCTAGATTTTCATGGTAGAAAGACTCGCCAACTTAAATGAAACCAGAGGTCCACCGCTTCTCAAGTAGAAGGAGCAGTCAGTGGTCAGCCCGATTTAGGAAAGTGAGATCCCCAAAGTTGCTGGAGAGCAGGGTGGGGTGTGAAGACTCAGTACCAACATGCCTTCAGAAACCAGAATTACTGGCAGGAAATTGTCGGGCATCCAACTATGCTTGCTCACAAAGCTCATCTATAAACGAAAGATTTCAGGGCTATCCCTGGAAGGGACACATGAAATGGCAAACGCAGATTCAAAATAACAATAATGTGAGCAATTGATCAATGGGTCTTGTGTGTTTTGTTTTTTAATATATTTTTTATTCATTTATTTAATTTTTTGTTAACTCTCACCAGAGGATATTTTTCCCATTGATTTTTAGAGAGAGTGAAAAGGAGGGGAGAAGATGGGTTGGGGGGAGAGAGAGAAAGAGAGAGAGAGAGAGAGAGAGAGAGAGAGAGAGAGAGAAACATTGATTTGAGAAAGAAAAGCGATTGGTTGCCCCCCCGCCCCCCCATGTGCCCTGACGAGGGCTGGGAATTGAACCTGTGACCCTTCAGTGCACAGGCCAATGCTCTAAACACTGAGCCACACCAGACAGAGCTATTAGTTTGTGTGTGTGTGTGTGTGTGTGTGTGTGTGTGTGTGTGTGTTTGTGTGTGTTTTTTAAGAAACAAGCCACAGTTCTCTGAAATAAAGAGAATGTTAATAAACATTCAGAAAATGTTTATTAAGCACTTACTTTTTAAAAGCAAAAGACTGAGCTAGGTTCTATGAGGAATGAGAAGTCTATCTATGGTTTGGAAGTCTAGATATGGTTTCTGCCATCCTGTAGTTTGAATCAACTTATAGAACTAGGGCAAATACACAAAATAATTAGTATTAAAAAATACAACACAACAAGGCCTGTGAAAATAGGAGCAAATGATTTTTCACTGTTTCAATAATCTTGCATTGGGTTTTATTAAATGCCACCCAGCATCACCAATTTCCCATGCCTTTGGATTCTAGGAAAAAAGTTAAAATGAAAACATGAGGCACTATATTTTTGGTTTTTAACATCATCAATATACTCATTTTATCTATGTCATCAATGTTATCCTAGGTGGTGAACAAAGTGACTTAAACCAAAAAGTTCTCTCTTAATTACCTGGAATGCTATAAATGTGCATATACTGATGCTAACAAATTAATTACATGTTATAAATTACCTCTTTTAAGGCATTCCACAGTTCCTCATCCGTATGCTCATTAAAGGGATCCAGATTTTTCCTCATTGTTCCAGTGAATAAAACAGGCTCCTAAGTACCACAAAAAAGTGAATGTTATTTCTGTACCCTCTTTTCCATGTATTCCAATACTAACTTTCAATTCAAAAACCCAAAATTCACTATAATCATGAGTTATACGGTTGCAAATATTTGATTACAGAATAATCTCTATATTAATTTTCCATTGTACAGCGTGCAGTCCAAAATATCTCCTGGACCATTGAACACTAACAAAAGAAACTAATGAAGTGTGTCATCTTAAGAAGAAACTGAAAAAGGAAGGTTGACTTTTAAAAATGCCTTTCTGATAATGGTATCTGTTCAAACAGAAAAAATGAGAATATAAATTATTTGAGGTTACATCAGGACAACATAAATTAATTGTCAATCCAGGTGTGGTGTGATACTGGAATTTGTGTTGAAATTTGTGCCTCAAAGCAAAACTGTTAAATATTTTCACATTTGCACAGAAGAATAAACTAGGATATTTTCTCTTCTGGGAAACCAAACTTTCAGGATTGGGAATCTCTCTATCTGTTTGAATGGGACAACCTGTTTTTTTGTCCTAAGAGAAGGTAAACTAATAGGGCCAATGACACCTCTATTCATAAAGAGATCACCTCTGATTTGCATCAGCAAACCCCATGTTATCTTGTCTGTGCATCAGGATTTCATGACTCATAGAACTTTGTTATTAACTGCAAGGGCTGGATAACCTGAAACCCATTGTGTGATGTGCGTCATAATGAAATTATTTTTATTTAAATAGCTCTTCCTCTTCACCTGCCTTGGGAGGAACCACAATTAAATTACTCTTGAAAAATATGCCTCCTTCTAGGTTATAAGTAGGCCGTTTAAGTTTTCTTTTGAGAGGCTCTAGGAACCCAGGCCACAAGAATATGGGCAGCAGAAAAGAGCTCAACAGGCTACTTTCAAAAAGGTGTAGAACAATGAGATGCACAGCTATGGGAACAAGAGGAGACTGGACTTTCCCACCAGTGCTAGACTCAAGGGAATCAACAGCCTCGGATCTGGCCTGGCCTTGGGGCTGGACGGTTCCTCTTCACTTCTCAAAAGCCAGAGAGAAAGATAGAGACGGTACTTTCATCTTCTCTAGCCATGAAGAAGCATGACACTCAGAGAACCTCCCACACTTTCTCTCCTTATTGTCTTAGTTTCAGGAAGGGTGAGGGAAAAATGGATGCAGAACACAGATGGTCGGCCATCAAACAACATGTACCCCTAAGCAAAATCCTACATTAAAAAGACATTAAGTCCTGGCCAGTGTGGCCCAGGTGGTTGGGCATCATCCTGTGCACCAAAAGGTTACCAGTTTGATTCCCAGGCAGAGCACATGCTAGGGTTGTGGGCTTGATCCCCAGTAAGGGGCATGCAGGAGGCAGCTGATCAATGATTCTCTCTAATCATTGATGTTTCTCTCTCTCTCTCCCTGTCCCTCTCTGAAATCAATAAAAATGTATTTTTTTAAAAAATAAAACAACAACAGAGAGAGACCGGAGATACTCTGTAGGCCTTAAGGAGGGTCTGCTAACTATCACTAAATCACTGATGAGTATCATAAAAAGAAATTAAGCATTTTCCAATGCAAAAGGGTCCCCACTTAAATCTGTACTGTAGATCTAAAAGAATGTATTAGGCAATTACTCATGTTTACTTAGCAGTATGAAAAGAAAAGAGTTTAATAATAATAATATTTCTCTTTAAGACATGCCAAATATCCTATATGATAAAAGGCTAATATGCAAAACGACCAAACAGCAGAACGACTGGTCGCTATGAGATGCACTGACCACCAGGGGGCAGATGCCCAATGCAGGAGCTGTGGGCTCCCTCCCCCCCCCCACTCCCCCACACGAATGTCGCGCACCAGCCCTCTAGTATATTATAAAATGAGTAAAATTTCAATCAAAACTTGTTGAATAAAAAAATGATTTCTCAAAACTTTAACTGAGTAAAGCTATATTTTTCTTTGAAACTATCTGGCAATTTGTTAACAATGTCTGCTTTAATATGCCAATGCGTTTTATGCACCATGTTCATTTTGGTTTCTACTCATTGCACTCTCATCCACTTGTCAAATAAGAAACCATTATATTATCTTCAAAAGGTAATAAAAGTGCTCACAGTAGAAACTACTGTAGAAGCAGATAAGGGTCAAAATAATACCTATCAGAAATGATAATTAATATTTAAAATACCCACCTCCAAGCAATGAAGTTAATAAACTAATCTTATAAACAAGTGTTATAAAAATATTTGCAGGCAGAACATTTTAGTGTTAGACATTTATGGTAGGACACACAACCTTCATGTAAATATACACTAAATTTATTAACCTAAGTACTAAATTTTTCCTGAAGGTGCACAATTAAACCCCATTTAATAAGAGTGAGCTGGCACGATACAGTTAGAAAAAGAAATGTAATATTTTAAATGGAGCATTAGTATTAAACCTGTTTTTCATCTTGGTTTAAAGGGTACACTATTTTTATCCTTTGTACCAAATATAGTAGTAATTTTTTTCCTTTGTTACTAGCATAACACAAGTTCATATTAGGTGTGTGACCCCAAAAAGGCCACTCTGAATCAGAGCACTGAGTGTAGTAAATTGATAATCCCTCGACACACTGCAAGATGGGAACCTATCGGCCTACTGGACCTTTGGACACACCACTGGAAGACAAGCCTCTCATTCTCCTAAAAAGAAACCCTACCCACTAACCTTCAGACACTTAAAACCCGGGACCAAGACAAAAACCGTACAAGTGGTTACAAACTCGGCAGATAAAGCACAACACTTTACACTCCTCATTTCAGTCCCAAACCAGGAAACCGCCCTCTTATTAAAATACATCCTCAGGAGTGCTACTGCCACTGCTTCTTCCAGTCCTGAGAGCTCCGTTTCCATTTCTATCTAAGGACCTTTATTGAGGGCAGCTCATCTCCCTGTCACGAGAAAATCACCTGGAGTTGCTTTATTTCTTGGCTTCCTTCTTCTTCTTCTTTTTTTTTTTTTTAAACCCTGTAGCCTCTGAATGAACTGATCGTCATCCATATTCAGAAGAAAAGGACATTGTTCGCCAACAAAGGAAAAAGAATTTAAGTCGTGTAAAGTCCTCTTTGGATACAAAAAGGTCAGGAGCTGCGGGGAGCAGTTCCAGGGGCTTTAATGAAGACTTCAGTGTCGGAAACAAAGGACCCACTGCATTAGGCTGGAATCCAGTTGTATTTCTTTCCGAGTAACAGCATACCCACCTCTGCTCTCTTTGAGTTCTGTTCTCAATAAGAAAAAGAGAAGGGAAAGAAAACCAGGTACTACGGAAGAAGTCTTAAAGAGATAGACCTGTTGAACCTTTTCAACCTGCTGAAGACAACCCACAGAATGGAAATACCAAAAGAGCAGAGTGATACTCTTTAAAAATTACCTACCTTGTGCTGTGATTATAAAGGTCTAATAAAAATAACAGATGGATCTGCTTAATCGTTTGAGGATGATAGCTGTTGATCTGTGCCAACCCTTGGGGTGCAATCATAAATATTGCATTTGCATGGAATCCCTCTTCAACTGAAAACATTTTCTTTATGCCCATAGGATAGGGGCTGTAGGTGTGGAGAACTCATCCAAAGAAGTTTTGAAATCCATTTTTACAGATCTTTCAGATAAGCAAGCAACTCCCTGAATATAATCTCACCTTGGTGTTCTCTTTGGGGAACATATTTTAACTATTTCGGGTCATGAGTACAAAGGACGCCTACATTTCAGCTACCTGTTCAGTTTTAAAAAATTATTTAGGCCCTAGCTGGTTTCATCAAGTGGATAAAGCGTTGGCCTAAGCACCGAAGGGTCCCAGGTTTGATTCCGGTCAAGGCCATGTACCTCGGTTGCAGGCTCCTGCTTGGCCCAGGCCCTGGTCAGGGTCATGCAGGAGGCAATCAATTGATGTGTTTCTCTCACATTGATATTTCTCTCTGTCTTTCCCTGTCTCTTCCACTCTCTAAAAATCAATGGAAAAATATCCTCGGGAGAGGATTTAAAAAAACATTTTTTTTTTAAGAAAGTGCTTTTATTTGTTTGCTATTCCTGAAATTCTGAACACAAATTGGAGGTGTACATTTTTAAGAATACAGTTGTGTGCTTTCTAAAGTTCCCTCCAGGACCAGCCAGACTGTGTATGCCACCACTCCTTGCCTCTGTTCCTATGTAGGTCTTTGCTGCTATCACCTCTCTCCCAATTCCGACCTCCTCAAGGTGCGGGGAAGAGTGACAGGGATGACCCTGAAGGAGAGAGGCCACCACGGGAGTGCATGGCACACAGCGAGCGGGAAGCAAGACAGAGGATGTGGGCCTAGCTCACCAGATCTGTAAACAAGGAGGTAGCACTGGGCTCCCCGTTTGCAGAGTCTGAGGGTCCCTAAATCAGAGTGTTGAGATAGAAGCAACACTGCTTCCTATTCATTTGGGGGGAAGAGCAATGGAAGTTTTCCACAGTATAGACAGGTAACCAGGCCAACAGACTTCTCCTCTGCAGCCAGTTAGAAACTGCAAAGAGCTCTCGCAAGGTCAGATTTGGAGTATCTTCTCCTGACACTTACTAGCCCATGACAAAGTAGTGACTAAACCCATTTCTAAACTCATTTTCACTTGGTGGTGAGTGTGACTTAGGTTTTTCGGCAAAAGTGAACAGTTCAGTTTTTCAGAACCAACAAACTGGCCAATGAGGGATGCACCAATAGGAGAAATAGCTTTCAATTTTGCTCTATATTTACTCATTTTTGTTATGGTTTAGGGGGAAGTCTTTTTGAATGGGGTGGTAGGAAAAATGGGAAAATATCTGATGAGGACATCATTCAGTTCAACAAGCATACACTGAAAAATAGAGAAAGATCTGGGGTTGGACAGTCCTGGGTTCAGATTCTGCTGCTCATTAGTTGCGTGACTCAGGGCAGCTAGCCACTTCCCCATGCCTCAGCTCCTCACTGGACATGGGGCTAAGGCCCCAGGAATGCTGTGAGAATCCGGATCTTGAACAAGGCTCCTAGTGAGGTACTAACATGTACCTAGAGGCCAACCATACAGGGGGACAGTGAGGGGCGGGGTTTTTCAAACTGCATGTGAAACCAATGGATCATGAAATCAATTTTGTGCCTCATGATCACCATTTAGTCTTTTATATAAACAAGCATAGAATGAATATAATAGAAGGTAGAGTGCAGAGCGCAGAGTAATATTGTTTTGGGAAATGTGTGTGTGTGTGGCACACACACAAAATGATACTTAGCAGTTCTACTGTGGACCGCAGTCAACAGTGTGTTCAAGTCCCAGGTGGAGAGGTTAGGCGCGCAGGTGCAGGAGTTGGAAATCTCGAAAAAATAAATTAAAATCCTGGCTCTGCTGCTTAATTGGTGAGTGGGGTTAGTTCACTGTGCCTCGATTTTTCAATCTGTCAGATAAGGAAGGAGACTAAAACGTGCTATAGAGCCCACAAATATTAGAAATTATCTATAATAATAAAAGCGTAATATGCTAATTAGACCAGACAGCCGAATGACCTTCCTGATGTCATTCCGGATGAAGCCATGGCGGTGGGGGCCGCGGCAGAGGCGGTTAGGGGTGATCAGGCAGGCACGTGAGCAGTTCTGGGCTATCAGGCAGGCAGGCAGAGCGGTTAGGGGCGATCAGGCAGGCAGGCAGAGTGGTTAGGGGTGATCAGGCAGGCAGGCAGAGGCGGTTAGAGGAGATCAGACAGGCAGGCAAGTGGTTAAGGACGATCAGGCAGGCAGGCGAGCAGTTAGGGGTGATCAGGCAGGCAGACAAGTGGTTAGGGGCGATCAGGCAGGCAGGCAAGTGGTTGGGGTGATCAGGCACGCGAGTGGTTAGGCAAGCAGTTAGGGGCGATCAGGCAAGCAGGTGAGCAGTTAGGGGCAATCAGGCAGGCAGGCAGATGGTTAGGGGCAATCAGGCATACCGGCCACCATTTAGGAGCCAGCAGTCCCGGATTGAGGGACCCCCCCCACCACCACTGCACAAATTTTGTGCACCAGGCCTCTAGTTATTAATACTTGTGTAACTTGTCAGGAACTACAACAAGTACTGCAGCACAACAATGAGAGCCATAGCTGTCCTCAAGGAGAGGTAGGAAACAGCTAGGACTGTGTGGGGGGGGCTGGGAAAAAATGGCAGGGATCTCCATGGGGGACTGCAATGTATGAGTGGGGTACAGAGCAGTGGCCAGAAAAGACTGGTGGTGGGAGGGGAGCCAGAAAACAGAGGATGAAAAGAAGCGATACTCTCTCCTGTTGTTCCTTGTGGGACAAACATTGGATAGACTTCTCATTACATCGCCACCTCCCCTGACCCCCACTTTTTTCCTTCACTCTTTAAATTTATATAAACAATTTTGTTTATGTTATAATGAATATGAAGAAAAATCACTGAGGACCACAAAAACATAGGTAGAAATTAAAGAGCAAAGTCCATCCAGAGTGTTTTACTATTTTTACTTAAGTAGCAACATACCAGAAAGGCTAGTGCCCCAGTCCTTAATAATCATAGTTACTATTTACTGAGTATTCCTAAGAAGCCCAAACATTTTCTCATCCAGTCTCCACAACAATTCTGCAAGGCAGGAATTACTAGACCTGGCTGAAAGACAAGGAAACTGAAGCTTGGAGGCCGTGCAACTTCATCAAGGTCACACACTCCTGTGAGGCAGAGCAGGACCGACACTGGGTCTCCGCTTTCAAAGATTCTACCCCTGGCTGCCTGGTGAACGATTCTGTGGGACCCTTTATACACTACACAGTCTCTACTAACTCCCTTTCTTAATCAACAAACACTGAGCCTTGGAGACAAAAGCATATAAAGTGAAAAAAATAAATAAAGGTTCTGTGTTTACAATGGTTGGTGATCATTATCTTCATGGATACAGAGCTCAGCTCTGTTTTGTCAGCACGCTCTCTGGAGTATGTATATAGAGCATGCTCAAAAGTAGGGTGGCAACTGATGGAACAGAACCAAAACCTGGTGATGTCAAGGTATATTTAGTCTTTGCTCAGATGTGCTTCCAAAACATTACTGGGACAGCCAAAAATCATCTAACGTTATTTCTTTATTTACACAGTTCTTTTATGTACACAAGCATACAACCATTTCTTATTAAGAAGCATTAAGAGTAACACAGGACACGTTTCTAGATCCTTTCATCCAAGGATATGAAAGTACTTTACAGACACACCCATTATTTCTGCTAAGTAAATCTCTTTCACCCATTTCAGAGATGGGTACAACCAAAATATAAAACTTGGGAATTTAAAATCGTATTTTATACTGTCATCACTAAGTTATGAATCTAATAGCCAGAGGGAATCTTTCAATACCAGGACTTTATGTGCTGAATATTCCTTTCCATTTTTCCTGAAAGGGATTATTTTTAAAACAATTTTGTTTAAAATTCTGGTAAAATACACATAAAATTGACTACCTCAACCACTTTTATTTATTATTTTTTAAAATATATTTTTATTGATTTCAGAGAGGAAAGGAGATGGAGAGATAGAAACATCAATGATGAGAGAGAATCACTGATTGGCTGCCTCCTGCATGACCCCTACTGAGGATCGAACACATACTCGGGCATGTGCTCTTGACCAAAATCGGACCCGGGACCCTTCAGTCTGCAGGCCAACGCTCTAGTCTAGCCACTGAGTCAAACCAACTAGGGCTACCTTAAACACTTGTAAGTGTACAGTTCAGAGGGATTCAGTACATTCAACATTGTTGAACATCCATCACCAAAACTGAACCTGTACTCATTAAACAACTCCCTATTCTCTACCCCCTTGGACACCACCATTCTATGGCTTCTCTATGAATATGACTACTTTATGTCCCTCATATAAATGGAATCACATAGTATTATCCTTATTCCACATATAATGTCCTCAAGGCTCATCCATATTGCAGCATGTATCCAAACTGCCTTCATTTTAAGGCTGAATTATATTCCACTGCGTGGATATTCCACATTTTGTTTATCCCTTCATCCATCAATGAACACGTGGAGTACGTCTACATTTTGCTATTATGAATAACGTATGGGTGTACAGATATCTCTTCAAGTCCCTTCAAAACTCTTTGGGGTTGATACCCAGAAGTAGAATTGCTGGATCATATGATAAGTCTATTTTTAATTTCTGGAGGATACTCCATCCTGCTTTCCACAGTGGCTGTACCATTTATATTCCCACCAGCCATGCACAAGGGTTCCAATTTTTCTACATAATTTCCAACACTTGTTATTTTCTGTTTGTTTGGTTCCTTTAGGTACTAGTCAACCTAAGGGGTGTGAACTGGCATCTGAATGAAGTTCTGAAGGGGATAGATAGATTTTGAAGTTACTCAGAGAAAGTCCAATTATTTTACAGGTCAGTGGTAGGTAGTAATAGTTGAACTCGGTCATAAGACACAAGTCCACATTCTCCTTCCCTTGGGTACCATGTCCTATATGCTTCCTAATGATCAGGCATTTAAGAGCTCTTTCTACCCACATGCAGGAAGCCGATTGGCCTGGCTCTTTCTGTCTCGTCTCTTCTGTGTGTTTCTCACCTCAACAAGTTATGTGTTTTTCCTCAGCTTCCCTTGATGGCCAGATGATTAGAGTGTAAAACTAAACAAAAAACCTTAAATTTAAAAATAATCAGCAAGTATAAAGCTGAATATGTATTAAGTGTCAAAGCAGAGGGCAGGATGGAAGATGCCTCAGGCCAGTGGCTACAGGGCCTATGTTGCCCTTGGCTATATACTAGAGGACAGCAATTGCTCCATACATACTGTCGGCATTTATGTTGAGTGGATGAACCATAGGCATGATAGGAGCTCCTATTGTGCATATAACCCATCTCTAGAACACTGCCTGAGGCCATGCTTGTATTAAGAAGCTGAGTAAAAGGAAACAATTAGAGCTCTGGACAAGGGTCAATTCAACCCTCCATCATCACAGCAGGTGAACCACTCCACAGACACTTACCTATTTAGTCCTCACAGCAGCTTTGGGACTTGGTACTGCTAGCAGCCTTGTACTGGAGAGAAAACTGAGGTGCACAGAGATGGAATTCCTCGTCTGATGCTCTTGCTCACTACGCTGCACAGCCTCCCTGGCCTGTATCATTTACTAATGGCTAGAGTTCTAAAAGTCTCCCCAAAGTTCCTATGCACTCCAAAATTCTCAAAGCCATACAGTTTCACAGAAAAGCCTCCATGGAGATAACCAGTTTTGAAAAGGTAGCTTTATTTCCTGCTTCAGAATGCCATCATTAAGCCATTTAAAACCTATGTTCTCTTATAAAAACCTCTCAAAGTGCTAAACAAACCATTTATCATTTTGTTCTCAGAATTATGTAGCCATATATATATATATATATACACATATATATGCCTAAGCGACCTTTATGACTGGACAACTGGAATGACAGGAACGACGGGTCAACCAGTTGCTATGATGCCCACTGACCACCAGGGGGCAGACACTCAAATTAGGAGCTACCCCCTGGTGGTCAGTGCGCTCCCACAGCCAACCTCCTATGGTCGGCCAACTACCCCCTGGTCCCTCCCCTGATCCGGCAGGCCCTGTCCAGCAGCCGGCAGGCCCCAGCCAGCCCGGCCCCAATGGGGACTGGGTGAGACAGCCCCGATAGGCCCTGATCACCAGCCAGGCCTAGGGACCTCACCCGTGCACAAATTTCATTAACCAGGCCTCTAGTCAGTAGATAAAATTGGGAACTTGGGGAAGTTTGAGTTCAGAAATCTACCTGGGTAAATTATTAAATCAATCAATCTCTCTCTCTCTCTCTCTCTCTCTCTCTCTCTCTCTCTCTCACACACACACACACACACACACACACACACACACCAAATGAACAAACAAATAAAACTTGTCAACTGATTAATATAAAATATCAGTTAAAAATACCTGCTGTTAAAAATATGCTCTACTTGGGGGAATGGATCACCCCTTTAATTCACTTTTAAACAGTAATAAAATTAAAAGCAATTAAATTTAGGTGCCCTTATAAAAAGATCATGTGAGAATGCTCTGACTTGCATACCTGAGGTATGATTGACATTTTCTTCCTTAAATCGTGAAGTCCAATTTCAGTTGTCAAGATCTTATCAATCCAAATTTTACCTTCGGGTTCTGACAATCTAAAAAGGGCGGAGATGAGGGAACTTTTTCCAGCTCCTGTTCTTCCCACAATGCCAACCTGCAAAGAAATCCAGGCAAGATTTTTAAAAAACACACAGTACGCAACAGACTGAGGAGAAATCCCGGTAGATGAAGATGAATTAAGTTCTATACTGAATGTAGTCTGGATTTCTCAACATGGACGCTGTCAGCATTTTGGGCCAGATGACTCTTGGTTGTATGACAGTGGCTGTCCTGTGCTTTATACGATGTTTGCCAGAATCCTGGGGTTCTATCTATCTCGATGCCAGTAGCACCCCCCAAACTGTGGCAACCAAAAATTTCAGACACTGACAAATGTCCTTTGGGGTGGCTGGTGGTTTTCTTCTCTGTCCAAAGAAAAGTTAAAAATAAGAGACTCAACCTCCTGGCAATGAAAAGCCAGTCGACTTCTATGTGGTCAATAAGAAGTCAGGTTTAAATTCGCTTTATTCCTGTGTCTGGGGATTTTGAACCTTGAGAATTTCTTGGATACTTTTATTGTGGTGCCAACAAGTCAAGTCAGAAGTGTTATACATAAACAAGTATTCGTTTTTCCCAGGTCCTACCTTTTAAGAGCAATTATTGTTTGGTAAAGAAACTAAATCACTTCTGGATGTTAAATATCTGGTTATGTTTGTTCTTGAAAGGAAAGATCTAAAAATTTTAAAATGTAGGTTTCAGTGTCTTAAAAGACAGCAAGTAGCAAGTAGTCAAAATACACATAATGAAATCAACAACAACAACAACACAAGAAACATTTGCTATTTACATGAGGCCTTTCATCTGAGCAGTTCAAAAGGCATTTTACAAACCAATTAATAGTTATAAATTGCCCCTTGGGAAAGAAACGTGTCAAGTATCAGTCTAGTTATTAAAACCAAAGCAGAGAGAAATTAAGTGCGCTGACAATAAGATCAAAGAATCAATAGAATGCTGGTCAGGAGTGAAACAGTATTGTAAAAACTGGCTTTTAGCTGTGTGCTTTTAAATCTGTATGCAGAAACTGTTGTATGTGTGTTATTGTTCTGTTGTTTGTTTGTTGGGGAGGGGGGTTGGTTTTTATATGTGCTTTTAAACCAAGGAGCTTGCCCAACTGAAAATTCCTTGGTGGGAGCTTCCCAGGAGATGATATCTCTATTTAGGAATCTGGAATCAATGAGGGGCATAAGATATGCTTTCAATCACTAAGTTAATTCACTAGACTTTAAAAACTCACGGCTTTAAACACAGAAGAACTAAACCTTTCTGAGCACTGATTATATGGTGGGAACTGTCAGTATTTTCTCATTTGAATACCTCCAAAGATTCAAAGCTTAATTGTAAAATCAATAATGGCATTTCAAAAAAGAATTTATTGCCCGGCTGAGGCTCAGGATCATAGGACTGGGAGCTCCAAACTAAAGTGAGGATGATAAGAAAATGGCCATTCAAAGAAAACCCGCCTGTTTCTCTCTGCTGGCCGGTCATCAAAACTAAGCTGGATGATCTCTCCAAAGGACTTGTATGCATGCATAGAAGCATAAGCGATGGACGCAGACAACCGGGGGTGAGGGTGAGGGCAAGACTGGGGGGATGAGGAGACAATGGGAGGATAAAGACACATTTGTAATACCTCAATCAATAAAAAATTTTAAAAAATAAAAACTAAGCTGGAGTGTTTCACAGGCCACCTGTGGGTTTTACCAATTGCCCATGGAGACTGTCCCCAATCAGTGCGTTTACACTCATAATACCAAAGACACAGTCTTTTTAGCTGCTTTGCAACTGCTAAGGTTGGTCTGAGGACCGACACCAGAGTGTTGGACTTTTTCCCCGAGTCTCTCTTCATACATCCAATTCAACACGATCAATACCCACTGCCCCCCTCACAACAGCTGCTCCCCTTCCTGACGTCCCCCCTTCACCCCCTAACTTCTTTTCCAGGCTCACGGGCTCAGAACATTCACCTTATTTGTAGCCCTTTCCAACACTGGCATGGCCCTGAAGATTCTACTTCTGCGATGTGTCATGACACCAATCCCCTCATTACGATGCCCAGACCTCACCTGTGTGCAAGGCTGCATTACCACATAAAAAACAAAATAAAACCAACCCTTTTCTTAATCATAATCACTGAGAGTAAATTTGAAGGTAAATAAATACTAGCAGTAATCCTAGCACTTGAATAAAATCATTCTTAAGATGTTTAAGTATTTTCTTTCTGGATGCACGCGTGCGTGCGTGCGTGTGTGTTTTCTTAAGATATTAGCTCATAGATTTAAAGAAAATGGGATTAATATGAATATATTATAACCTGTTTTTGTTTAATATTTAATAAGTTATTTTAATGGCTACATAAAATTACAGTATGTGATCGTTTATTACCAAATCCCCTATTTGTAGATATTTTGCTATTATAAATAACTGTGTCAAATACCCTTGAAGTTAAATCTTTGCAAACAACCTTAATTATGTCCTTCAGATAAATTCTTAGATGTGGAATTGCTGCCAGACAGGTATGAACATTTTCAAAGGAGGCTGTTAAGTACCTGCCAAACTACCCTCCAGAAATAGATCAATTTTTACTCTCGCCCGATTCACAGCACATCCACAAAACTGGGTGTTATAACTTTGTTTTAAGCGACATCAGTTTCATTCCACAAAGTGGAATCATGTTCTTTAATAACATCTTGCTGGGAGTACACAATAGGCAGTGGCTTCCTGCCTCTCGCATCTTCCCACCATAGCCCACGTGCACTCACTTCTCAGGCTAAGCCTCCCAAGGACCCCTCTGCGCTTGTCTGTGTACCCAGAAGTCTTTCCTACAAAACTGTCTACCAAACCTCTCTATCCTTAATCTCCAAAAGTCAGCTCCCTCGTGATCACTAGGTAGTTGTGGGATTAAAAGTGAAAATGAGTGTTAGACACCTGGGGGTTCATTTCCCCGAAGGCTCTGCAGGTGCCTAGTTCTTCAGTGAATCAAGGCATCGCACCTTTGCTTATGCTGATCCCATCACATGCCTGTCCACCTACTGAAATCCTAACCACATCACACATTCTGTTTCAAATGCCAAATTTTTTGGAAACGTTCTACCTGTCTCCCTAAACATCATCTTCTAAACTTCCATAAAAATTGTGACCTCCTTCTATCTCATATGGCAGCCATTTTTATAATTCCTTGTATCTTCTCTGGACTGCATGTGTTGACAGCAGGCTCTGCATTAGTTCACCTTTGAATGACTTATATTACCTGGGGTGTCCTGCACCAAAGAGGCATTTTGTAGAGAGTTTGGGGAGTCTACCTCAGGCTGGAGAAATTTATGGAACATCTACTCCCATATTGTTTAGGTATACAATAAGCTGAACAGAGAAGACAGACATGGCAGGTGGATCCTATAACCATAAATGGGATTGCAAATGGCCAACCCCCTCATTTTCATGGGCCGGACAACCATTTGTAGACCCTGTGATAACAACAGCTATCTTTGTCCAATCGATTACTCTGTGCTGGTCTCCGTGCCAGTAGATGCTTTACATGTCTTATCCTGTGGAGAATAGAAAACAAATCTGTGGGGTGGTAAGTGACAAAGAACTTTCTAGAGCAGGGGTGGGGAACATCCGGCCCATGCGCTGTATAAGGCCAGAGAAATCATTTGGTCTGGCCCTGCCAAGGCATTGGGGTGAGTTAACTAAATGTTTGACCAAATGTAACAGGCTAACTTCTAAGTTGATGATTTTGTATGGCCCAGGAGTGATGTTATAAATATCCAAAGGGCCCTTGGCAGAAAAAGGTTCGCCACCTCTGATCTAGAGCATACTGCTCAATCACAGCGGTTGGGGTAATTGATGAGCTTAATTTCAAACTGTCAAAGGACATTTCAAAGGACATTTCATGGGCTATCGGTCATCAAAAACTGCCTGAGGGAGCAGAACTTTAGGAGAGGGGGGCTTTTTCAAATGGGTTCTGAGCCAAGAGCTCTGCTGGGCTTGAGAGACTGCCTTTCTGAGAAGTCCAGGTGATGGGGCTGCTGCTACCCTGCGGTCTGAGTAGGAAGGAAACCGAAAGTGGCCGGGGGAGTGGGACACTCTGGAGTGAGGGGAGGGGTTCCTGAGAAAGTACTACGTGAAAAAGGAGGAAATGCGGGGAACTAATATTTTTGCCCATTATAGCAAGATCGAGCACACAACTGTAAAATGTATTACCCAAGTAATAGCTCTGAGCAAGAAAAAAATAATAAACCAAAATTAATCTACCTCCTGGGCTGGGAAATGCTTTACAATGGCCCAGTACTCACTAAAATGATCAAATCAACCTCAAAATCACCTAAATGAAAAATGCAGCCAGTGTTGAGAATCTAACGAGGCTGCCTAGGGTGCTCTTTACCTCATTTTGGTTCTTTCTTTTACTTGCTATTTCTTCTGTGAATTAGATTGCTGCTTAGTACCTATTCGACGTTCTCATATACTACAACTTCCAGGAATGTGGAAGAGGAAATACGTGAAAGAGAATAAAGCAGCATTTCACACATCCCCACGTCTCCTGAACAGCCTCTCTCAATCACATGCCAGACCGAAGGGGTGTCCCGGAGTAACAGGGCTGGCACAGGTGTGGATGGGACCCGGGACCTCCACAGGCACAGGGAAATCATTTCATGACTGCGCTGGGCAGGTACGATCCCCAACACACAAGTGGAGCACCAAGTGATACTGTGCTGGGCCGAGACACAGACCAAAAGCCAAGCTGCTGGAGTTACCATAATTCAGTCTGCAAACTCAATTTTCCCACAAACATTTTAGAATCTCAAATAATCCTATGATGGGGAGGTGGGGGGTGGGGGAGTGGCGGGGGGATTGTGTTTTAGATTGAAGAAAACAAATCAGTTATGTTTCTAAGTTGTATGGCCGAGTTTCTTAGATAATTCCTACTCCAAGGTTGCCTGGGAAATTTAATTCATGTTGCAAATTAACAGATTTATGTCTGGCACGTGAAATCCGACGGTCACAGTATCTGCCGGTGAGTGAACCTCCCTGCTCTGAGGGACGGGACTCCATCGAGAGGGGTAGTTAATGTTTCCCCGACACAGCAGTCCTCGCCTTCCTCCCGACCTGCAATATACCTGGAAATAATGAGCCAGCGTGTGCCACGTGACTCAGTGGAGCTGCTCCCGGGTATCATTTGGGCATTAAGTTGAACAGTTATTCTTTCATGTCACAAGGGTATCATTCATTAAATTATGGCTATAGTCCACTAAATGGGTCTGTGGTGGAAAAGAGCTTAAAAGAGCAGTGCTTAAGGTATTTAATGCATCTAGGTAACGGGTTGTTTACAGGAGCTGTCCTGGGTGTCTGTTTTTGTTACTGGTCGCTTCACACCTGCGTATTACGCACTCTCGCAGCCAGCGGTGCCTCCCCACCCACCGTGTGCCTGCAGAATGCCATTTTCTGGGGAACAAAGATGGAAATAAGATGCTCCCTGACCTTAAGAAGCCTCAGTGTACTGTGAGGTCAGACCCCAAATTACAAAGCATGGCATAAGTACTACCTTTATTTTGTAATTGTGGTAAAACACACATAACAAAGTTTACCAACTTAAACCACTTTTAAAGTATACCGTTCAGTAGTGTTAAGTACATTCTCATTGTTGTGCAACCAATCTACCAAATTCTCTTGCCTTGCGACCCAACTCTATACCCATGAAGCACTAACTTCCATTCGCCTCTCCTGCCAGCTCCTAGCAACCACCATCCTACTTTCTCTGTCTCGGAACCTAACGACGCTCCTAACCTCATCCAAGTGGAATCATGTAGCATCTGTCGTTTTGTGTCTGGCTTCTTTCATTTAACATAACGTCTTCAAGGGTCATCCGTGTGTCAAAATGTCCTTCATTTTTAAGGCTGAACAATACCCCATGGTTTGGATTTACCACATTTTGATTATCCATTAATCCCTTGGGTTATTTCCAACTTTTGGCTACTGTGAGAATCCTTCTATGAACATGGGGGTACTATAAACGCTATTTTAAAAGAATATGTACGATGCTGTGGCAGAGTTGAGGGTCTCACAGAGGCAGATGCATTAGAGTTGACTCTGAAAACAAGGAGGCTCTCAACAGCCAAGTGATGATAAGAAAGGGTGCCTGTGGAAAGGAACCCAGTAGGCCTGATGCTCTGGCAGAACCATCACACTAGCCAAGTGCAAAGGGAGTAGGGGGGTGCATGTTGGGAATTGGGGCTCAAGGAGTAGGTGGGAGTAGAGCTTTCTACAGCCTCATCTGTTCTAGTTAAACCACTTCTTTAAGAGTCTGCCCTGGTCCCAGCTGAGGGCCCCAGGTCCCATTGCCGGTGCACTTAGCCCCTAGCAGGGCCAGGATGCAACTCCTTTGGGTCTTCCCCTGCCCCTTGGGCTTCCTTCCATCAACTTTGAGTGAGTTTTTGGGCCCTTTACTGCTTCCAGCTGGTTCCTTAGTCCTGACTGGGTCACGGATTCCAGAATTTTCTCTGGTGGCTGAGCGCTGGCCATACCGCCCCCGATGGAGTGGACCTGGGGCTATGGTTCCAGCAGTGGATCATCCAGGCCAGGAGCTATTGGGGACCCATAGGGATCAGAACAGTGTCCCAGGAAGAAGCCTGCTGGTGGGAGGGCAGGG